>NC_042964.1:49523373-49744245 GCF_901001165.1 Salmo trutta | reverse complement strand
TTTAAGATTCAAGGCCTCAGAGAATATACTTAAGAGAAAACGAGTGGCATTTCTTTGAACACAGTGGGAACACTTGATAAACCTTGGTTTAAAATGAGGAAGAGTTAGATGATACTGGGGACTGAATGAATTTAACCCGGCCCATCTGAATCAGAGAGATGCGGGGGGGCTGCCTTAATCGACATCATCGGCGCCCGGGGAGTAGTTGTTAGGGGTTAACTGCCTTGCTCAAGGGCAGAACGGCAGATTTTTCCACCTTGCCAGCTTGAGGATTCGAACCAGAGACCTTTCAGTTACTGGCCCAACAGCCTTAACCGCTATGCTAGCTGCCGCCACGCTGGTTGAAAGAGAAGTGAAAGGAGCAGTCGAGGCGTCGATCAAGAGTGGTGTGTGTGGGCAGCAGTCATCAGAGTGAAGCCTCAGACAGCCCCTAAATCAACCTGTCTGTGATCTCTCTCTAACCCTCTATCACTGTCTTATGTCCCATTGTCTAACGTATTTTAGTCTGACACGTTGGAACCTAAATTACGTGACTAGTAATCAGGACGTCCCTCTCTTCTGCCACAGTTCCCCTGCAGTATGTAGAATGTTACACGTGACTAGTAATCAGGACGTCCGTCTCTTCTGCCACAGTTCCCCTGCAGTATGTAGAATGTTACACGTGACTAGTAATCAGGACGTCCGTCTCTTCTGCCACAGTTCCCCTGCAGTATGTAGAATGTTACACGTGACTAGTAATCAGGACGTCCATCTCTTCTGCCACAGTTCCCCTGCAGTATGTAGAATGTTACACGTGACTAGTAATCAGGACGTCCGTCTCTTCTGCCACAGTTCCCCTGCAGTATGTAGAATGTTACACGTGACTAGTAATCAGGACGTCCGTCTCTTCTGCCACAGTTCCCCTGCAGTATGTAGAATGTTACACGTGACTAGTAATCAGGACGTCCGTCTCTTCTGCCACAGTTCCCCTGCAGTATGTAGAATGTTACACGTGACTAGTAATCAGGACGTCCGTCTCTTCTGCCACAGTTCCCCTGCAGTATGTAGAATGTTACACGTGACTAGTAATCAGGACGTCCGTCTCTTCTGCCACAGTTCCCCTGCAGTATGTAGAATGTTACACGTGACTAGTAATCAGGACGTCCATCTCTTCTGCCACAGTTCCCCTGCAGTATGTAGAATGTTACACGTGACTAGTAATCAGGACGTCCATCTCTTCTGCCACAGTTCCCCTGCAGTATGTAGAATGTTACACGTGACTAGTAATCAGGACGTCCGTCTCTTCTGCCACAGTTCCCCTGCAGTATGTAGAATGTTACACGTGACTAGTAATCAGGACGTCCGTCTCTTCTGCCACAGTTCCCCTGCAGTATGTAGAATGTTACACGTGACTAGTAATCAGGACGTCCATCTCTTCTGCCACAGTTCCCCTGCAGTATGTAGAATGTTATACATGACAAGACCGTACTCCATTAGGATTAGACTTGTCAACAAGTCTTTAGAGGTTTGATGGAGCTTCGTAAATTATTTGTTCATGATTATGAAATCTTCAGCACTATTAATATAGCCTTAGCCAAGTGCCACAGGCAGGGCATGAAGAAATTATATTTGAAAGTGTTTGCGTGTGTATACCTGCCTGTGTGAAATCCCTCCCAGCTGTTCTGTGCTGAATTAGAATTGTCATTTTCGATAGCTCGAATTAAACAGCCAGCAGATGCTAAAATGGGAAGACCAGAGATGTGAATAATGAACTGATTGATAACTGAGGAAGTTTTTCAGACTGGAGAGATGTTCATACTGAATAATATCACGGAGCAACTCCATAATGTGCTTGTATCATATAGGTATATTCTCTAACCCTATGTGAATACTGTGACCTTACATAGCCCATCACCTAGCAACCTCATCAACAGGTTTGGATCTCTTGGTGCAACAGCTACGATGTTGACTTTACAGTTGCTGAAGCGGCTTCAAGACCCGGTCGGGACTAACCCCAGAATTCATTCAACATGAAAGTGTGTGTGGTGTGTACAGTGAATCACCAAACCTTTACATGTGTGTGTCCCAGGCTGGTGAGGCGTCCCAGACAGAGACGGTGTCGGAGGAGAATAAGTCTCTGATCTGGACGCTGCTGAAGCAGGTCAGGCCTGGGATGGACCTGTCTAAAGTGGTCCTGCCCACCTTCATCCTAGAGCCACGCTCCTTCCTGGACAAGCTGTCCGACTACTACTACCATGCTGACTTCCTCTCTGAGTAAGTACTGCTACCATGCTGACTTCCTCTCTGAGTAAGTACTACTACCATGCTGACTTCCTCTCTGAGTAAGTACTGCTACCATGCTGACTTCCTCTCTGAGTCAGTACTACTACCATGCTGACTTCCTCTCTGAGTCAGTACTACTACCATGCTGACTTCCTCTCTGAGTAAGTACTGCTACCATGCTGACTTCCTCTCTGAGTCAGTACTACTACCATGCTGACTTCCTCTCTGAGTCAGTACTACTACCATGCTGACTTCCTCTCTGAGTCAGTACTACTACCATGCTGACTTCCTCTCTGAGTAAGTACTGCTACCATGCTGACTTCCTCTCTGAGTAAGTACTGCTACCATGCTGACTTCCTCTCTGAGTCAGTACTACTACCATGCTGACTTCCTCTCTGAGTAAGTACTGCTACCATGCTGACTTCCTCTCTGAGTAAGTACTACTACCATGCTGACTTCCTCTCTGAGTCAGTACTACTACCATGCTGACTTCCTCTCTGAGTCAGTACTGCTACCATGCTGACTTCCTCTCTGAGTCAGTACTACTACCATGCTGACTTCCTCTCTGAGTAAGTACTGCTACCATGCTGACTTCCTCTCTGAGTCAGTACTACTACCATGCTGACTTCCTCTCTGAGTAAGTACTGCTACCATGCTGACTTCCTCTCTGAGTAAGTACAACTACCATGCTGACTTCCTCTCTGAGTAAGTACTGCTACCATGCTGACTTCCTCTCTGAGTCAGTACTACTACCATGCTGACTTCCTCTCTGAGTCAGTACTACTACCATGCAGACTTCCTCTCTGAGTAAGTACTACTACCATGCTGACTTCCTCTCTGAGTCAGTACTACTACCATGCTGACTTCCTCTCTGAGTCAGTACTACTACCATGCTGACTTCCTCTCTGAGTAAGTACTGCTACCATGCTGACTTCCTCTCTGAGTAAGTACTGCTACCATGCTGACTTCCTCTCTGAGTCAGTACTACTACCATGCTGACTTCCTCTCTGAGTAAGTACTGCTACCATGCTGACTTCCTCTCTGAGTAAGTACTGCTACCATGCTGACTTCCTCTCTGAGTAAGTACTGCCACCATGCTGACTTCCTCTCTGAGTCAGTACTGCTACCATGCTGACTTCCTCTCTGAGTCAGTACTACTACCATGCTGACTTCCTCTCTGAGTAAGTACTACTACCATGCTGACTTCCTCTCTGAGTCAGTACTGCTACCATGCTGACTTCCTCTCTGAGTAAGTACTACTACCATGCTGACTTCCTCTCTGAGTAAGTACTACTACCATGCTGACTTCCTCTCTGAGTCAGTACTGCTACCATGCTGACTTCCTCTCTGAGTCAGTACTGCTACCATGCTGACTTCCTCTCTGAGTCAGTACTACTACCATGCTGACTTCCTCTCTGAGTAAGTACTACTACCATGCTGACTTCCTCTCTGAGTAAGTACTGCTAACATGCTGACTTCCTCTCTGAGTCAGTACTGCTACCATGCTGACTTCCTCTCTGAGTCAGTACTGCTACCATGCTGACTTCCTCTCTGAGTCAGTACTGCTACCATGCTGACTTCCTCTCTGAGTAAGTACTACTACCATGCTGACTTCCTCTCTGAGTCAGTACTGCTACCATGCTGACTTCCTCTCTGAGTCAGTACTAATACCATGCTGACTTCCTCTCTGAGTCAGTACTACTACCATGCTGACTTCCTCTCTGAGTCAGTACTACTACCATGCTGACTTCCTCTCTGAGTAAGTACTGCTACCATGCTGACTTCCTCTCTGAGTCAGTACTGCTACCATGCTGACTTCCTCTCTGAGTCAGTACTGCTACCATGCTGACTTCCTCTCTGAGTCAGTACTGCTACCATGCTGACTTCCTCTCTGAGTCAGTACTACTACCATGCTGACTTCCTCTCTGAGTCAGTACTACTACCATGCTGACTTCCTCTCTGAGTCAGTACTACTACCATGCTGACTTCCTCTCTGAGTCAGTACTGCTACCATGCTGACTTCCTCTCTGAGTCAGTACTACACCGGTTGTAATGATGTAATTTTAACTAGTATTGCCTGCTGGGACAGTACTACCAAGCTGACCAATCAAAGATCTATATAGTAGGACAGTACGTGCCTCTACACCTGCATTGCTTGCTGTTTGGGGTTTTAGGCTGGGTTTCTGTACAGCACTTTGAGATATCAGCTGATGTTTATTTATTTATTTGATTTATTTCACCTTTATTTAACCAGGTAGGCAAGTTGAGAACAAGTTCTCATTGAAATAGCTTGGTAGTAATCAAATCAAATCTAAGGTCTTATATAGTAGGAAAGTACTACCAAGCTGACCAATCAAAGGTCTTATTTAGTATGACAGTACTACCAAGCTGCCCAATCAAAGGTCTTATATAGTAGGACAGTACTACCAAGCTGACCAATCAAAGGTCTTATATAGTAGGACAGTTCTACCAAGCTGACCAATCAAAGGTCTTCTTTAGTAGGACAGTACTACCAAGCTGACCAATCAAAGGTCTTATATAGTAGGACAGTACTACCAAGCTGACCAATCAAAGGTCTTATATAGTAGGACAGTACTACCAAGCTGACCAGTCAAAGGTCTTCTGTAGTAGGACAGTACTACCAAGCTGACCAATCAAAGGTCTTATATAGTAGGACAGTACAGTCAGACCTGCCAAAGATACAGACAAATATTCAAAGATGTATCTTTAACTTGATTTAGGTCCTCATTGCGATTTGATGTTGATCATTTCCAGGGCAGCTGTGGAGGAGAATGCCTACAACAGGATGAAGAAAGTAGTGAAGTGGTATATCTCTGGATTCTACAAAAAGCCACAGGTGATTAGAACATTCACTTAAAATCACTGTTTCAGCAGGGTCATGTTCATTAGGAAAACAGTGGAAAACATTTTTTTTTAAATTCAAGTAAGTGTTACTGGATAGGACCTGGTAGTCCCTCAATTTCAGTCCATTTCTTCTGTTAGGTGCCTAATGAACACGACTCTGTTGTGGATGTGACAAGATGTCCCTCGGTATCTCTACCATTCAGCGGACGTATCTAAAGCTCAGTTTTTCCTCCTTCTGAAAACCAGGGACTGAAGAAGCCATATAACCCCATCATCGGTGAGACCTACCGCTGCATGTGGCTCCATAGCAAGACCAACAGCAAGACCTTCTACATTTCTGAACAGGTGACAGAGCCAGGAGGGGAGACTGCTCCCTAATATGTGATTGTCTGGTTGGGATTTTTAATCTGACATTTGAGCAATTGATTCACTTTGTAGTTAGTATGTAAATTATGGATGTGTGGGGGAGTGGATGGATGGAACAATGGATGGGTTGGTAGATGGATATACGGGTTGGTGGATGGATGGATGGATCGACGGGTTGGTGGATGGATGGACGGTTTGGTAGATGGATATACGGGTTGGTGGATGGATGGATGGATCGACGGGTTGGTGGATGGATGATGGATGGATGGATGGACGGCTTGGTGGATGGATGGACGGCTTGGTGGATGGATGGACGGGTTGCTGGATGGATGGATGGATGGATGGATGGATGGATGGATGGATGGATGGTGGATGGATGGTGGATGGATGGATGGATGGTTTCGCGGGTTGGTGGATGGATGGATTGGTTGGTGGATGTATGGATCGACGGGTTGGTGGATGGATGTACGGATGGATGGATGGATGGATGGATGGATGAGTTGGTGGGTCGATGGATGGATGGATGGATGGATGGATGGTTTGACGGGTTAGTGGATGGATGGATTGATGGATGGATGGTTTGACGGGTTAGTGGATGGGTGGATGGATGGATGGTGGATGGTGGATGGATGGATGGGTTAGTGGATGGATGGATGGATGGATGGATGGTTTGACGGGTTAGTGGATGGATGGGTGGATGGATGGACGGGTTGGTGGATGGATGGATGGATTGACGGGTTGGTGGATGGATGGACAGGTTGGTGGATGGATGGATTGATGGATGGTTGGATGGATGGATGGACCGGTTGGTGGATGGATGGATGGATGGATGGAGCGGTTGGTGGATGGATGGATGGACCGGTTGGTGGATGGATGGATGGATGGATGGATGGATGGATGGATGGATGGACGGACGGGTTGGTGGATGGATGGATGGACGGACGGGTTGGTGGATGGGTGAAAGAAGGAATGTGATAGGTTTTCAGAAGGTCTAGACTCTACAACATGACATCTTCTGGTAGAGTGGCTATGATCAGGGCGAGCTTCCAGTACCTGTCCTCCTGACCATTGACCAATCACCTTTTCTCCTTGTCAGGTGTCCCATCATCCTCCAGTGTCGGCGTTCTACGTCAGTAACAGGAAGGACGGCTTCTGTCTCAGCGGAAGCATCCTGGCCAAGTCCAAGTTCTACGGTACAACACACATGCACACACACACACACACATACACACACACACACACACACACACACACCTACCAAACAGCAAATGCGTGTAGATAGATACGTCGGGCCTGTCTCATTATCAGTGGGAAGAGAACTTTTGGTAACACATTTCTGCTGAAAAAAAAATATATATAATCATTTTAAAGGCGCACCCAACAAATGTTTTATCTGTGTTAACACCCTTTTCTGGGTGTTGTCATGATGATGTGTCTCTTTGCAGGAAACTCCCTGTCGGCCATATTGGATGGAGAAGCTCGGCTCACCTTTCTCAACAGAGGAGAAGACTACGTCATGAACATGCCCTACGCCCACTGCAAAGGTCTGACCTCTTTTACTGACTGGAGTCTTACTGTGAAAGCAACACACATTACATTAAGGTCTGACCTCTTACTGACTGGAGTCTTACTGTGAAAGCAACACACATTACATTAAGGTCTGACCTCTTTTACTGACTGGAGTCTTACTGTGAAAGCAACACACATTACATTAAGGTCTGACCTCTTTTACTGACTGGAGTCTTACTGTGAAAGAAACACACATTACATTAAGGTCTGACCTCTTTTACTGACTGGAGTCTTACTGTGAAAGCAACACACATTACATTAAGGTCTGACCTCTTTTACTGACTGGAGTCTTACTGTGAAAGCAACACACATTACATTAAGGTCTGACCTCTTTTACTGACTGGAGTCTTACTGTGAAAGCAACACACATTACATTAAGGTCTGACCTCTTTTACTGACTGGAGTCTTACTGTGAAAGCAACACACATTACATTAAGGTCTGACCTCTTTTACTGACTGGAGTCTTACTGTGAAAGAAACACACATTACATTAAGGTCTGACCTCTTTTACTGACTGGAGTCTTACTGTGAAAGCAACACACATTACATTAAGGTCTGACCTCTTTTACTGACTGGAGTCTTACTGTGAAAGCAACACACATTACATTAAGGTCTGACCTCTTTTACTGACTGGAGTCTTACTGTGAAAGCAACACACATTACATTAAGGTCTGACCTCTTTTACTGACTGGAGTCTTACTGTGAAAGCAACACACATTACATTAAGGTCTGACCTCTTTTACTGACTGGAGTCTTACTGTGAAAGAAACACACATTACATTAAGGTCTGACCTCTTTTACTGACTGGAGTCTTACTGTGAAAGCAACACACATTACATTAAGGTCTGACCTCTTTTACTGACTGGAGTCTTACTGTGAAAGCAACACACATTACATTAAGGTCTGACCTCTTTTACTGACTGGAGTCTTACTGTGAAAGCAACACACATTACATTAAGGTCTGACCTCTTTTACTGACTGGAGTCTTACTGTGAAAGAAACACACATTACATTAAGGTCTGACCTCTTTTACTGACTGGAGTCTTACTGTGAAAGCAACACACATTACATTAAGGTCTGACCTCTTTTACTGACTGGAGTCTTACTGTGAAAGCAACACACATTACATTAAGGTCTGACCTCTTTTACTGACTGGAGTCTTACTGTGAAAGCAACACACATTACATTAAGGTCTGACCTCTTTTACTGACTGGAGTCTTACTGTGAAAGAAACACACATTACATTAAGGTCTGACCTCTTACTGGCTGGAGTCTTACTGTGAAAGCAACACACATTACATTAAGGTCTGACCTCTTTTACATTAATACCCATAGAATTATATATGCCCGCCTAATGTTCTTTGCAAGCTTACCAGGGTTGGGCTCAATTCAAATTGAAGTCAATTCAGGAAGTAAACTGAAATTAGAAATCAATAATTAAAAAGAGTCAATCTCTTTTTTTAATGACTTCTTAATAATCTGAAAAGGAGAAGCTGTTTATGTCAGAAGTATTAAACATTTTGGATTTTAAATTCAAATCACTTCCTGAATTGACTGCCTTGAGCCCAACCCTGAAGCAACTCGTCCATTTCTTCTACATGGGAAGTAGATTCAGCATGACTTCTCTAGTCATACAGACTGACTGGATAGTCTGTAGTACTGGAATATACTTCAGTACTAACTGAATCGGTCCTGATTCACACACTACCAGGGTTGGGTCAATACCATTTCACTTCTGTCAATATGAAAGGAACATTGGAATCAGAGTGTCAGTTTACTTCCTGAATGGAATTCAATAAAATGGAATAAATCCTTACACTGCACACCACTGTAGTGTATACTAACTATCCTCCCTCTGTAGGGTACCATCTCTACTGTAGTGTATACTAACTATCCTCCCTCTGTAGGGTACCATCTCTACTGTAGTGTATACTAACTATCCTCCCTCTGTAGGGTACCATCTCTACTGTAGTGTATACTAACTATCCTCCCTCTGTAGGGTACCATCTCTACTGTAGTGTATACTAACTATCCTCCCTCTGTAGGGTACCATCTCTACTGTAGTGTATACTAACTATCCTCCCTCTGTAGGGTACCATCTCTACTGTAGTGTATACTAACTATCCTCCCTCTGTAGGGTACCATCTCTACTGTAGTGTATACTAACTATCCTCCCTCTGTAGAACACCATCTCTACTGTAGTGTATACTAACTATCCTCCCTCTGTAGGGTACCATCTCTACTGTAGTGTATACTAACTATCCCCCCTCTGTAGGGTACCATCTCTACTGTAGTGTATACTAACTATCCTCCCTCTGTAGGGTACCATCTCTATTGTAGTGTATACTAACTATCCTCCCTCTGTAGGGTACCATCTCTACTGTAGTGTATACTAACTATCCTCCCTCTGTAGGGTACCATCTCTACTGTAGTGTATACTAACTATCCCCCCTCTGTAGGGTACCATCTCTACTGTAGTGTATACTAACTATCCTCCCTCTGTAGGGTACCATCTCTATTGTAGTGTATACTAACTATCCTCCCTCTGTAGGGTACCATCTCTACTGTAGTGTATACTAACTATCCTCCCTCTGTAGGGTACCATCTCTATTGTAGTGTATACTAACTATCCTCCCTCTGTAGGGTACCATCTCTACTGTAGTGTATACTAACTATCCTCCCTCTGTAGGGTACCATCTCTACTGTAGTGTATACTAACTACCCTCCCTCTCTCAGGCATCCTGTATGGCACCATGACTCTGGAGCTGGCAGGCCAGATCACCATTGCCTGTGAGAAGACAGGATACAGTGCCCAGCTCGAGTTCAAACTCAAGGTAGGAGGAAATAACGTGTTCTTTAGCTACAATCATTTAACTTTTAGTCTTTAATGAACAAAAGCTTCAAACTGCATTAGGCAGTTTAAGTGCTTGAAACTCTAATCAAGCTCTAGATGGGAGGGGGGGCAACTCTCATCTTGGAGAGCTACAGGACCCACCTGCAGGCTTTTACTCCAGCCCCAATGGAGCACACACTGATTCTACTAATTAGCTGCTCAACAGGACCTTGATTAGCTGAATCAGGTGTTTTAAAGTGGGGTTGGAACAAAAGCCTGCATACCCAGTACCTAGCCGAGAGGAGGGTTGCCTGACCCACCCCTGTGCTGCATCTTGAACTTCAAAACACCAATACCAATGTGATGAATACTCCTTTCTGGAACACTTTATTTTACAGCCTTCTACTTACCAGGTAATACTTAGATAGTACTTGTTGAAGTGGTAGCTACCTAGAGTAATAGTATAGTTAGATTAGTAGCTATGTACACAGTTGTTTCTTTTGAGACACAAGCATCAATATGTCCCATTTGGTACCAGGTAGTTACCAAAACTGTTGGATTCTATGAGGTCATTACCAGAATTGATACATTGGTGCCATGTAACATGGTTACCATGTCTCCACTTTGATGCCATGTAAATACCAGGTAAGAACCAGGTTAAACAGGGCTGTAACATAAAGCGTCACCCTCCCCGTCTCTTTTCAGCCGTTCTTGGGTAACAATGACAGTGTAAACCAGGTCTCTGGAAAGATCAAGCTGGGGAAGGAGGTGCTGGCTACGCTGGAGGGACACTGGGTAAGTTACATTTTACATTTTAGTCATTTAGCAGACGCTCTTATCCAGAGCGACTTACAGTAGTGAATGCATACATTTCATACATTTTTTATTATTTTTTTTGTACTGGCCCCCCGTGGGAATCGAACCCACAACCCTGGCGTTGCACACACCATGCTGGCGTTGCAAACACCATGCTCTACCAACAGAAGGAAAACAGAAGGAAAACTGACAAACAGTTTGGGACGAGAAATGCTTATTTTCGTTTTCCGTTGCAAACGTTGGTGCCCTAATGAACACAACCCTACACTTCTCTTTAAAACCTCTTTGGGCTAAGTGGGGCGCTAGTGACCCACCTCGACGACATCCGGTGAAATTGCAGGGCGCAAATTCAAAATACATAAATTGTAATATTAAACGTTCAAAAGCTTAACTTCTTGTTAATCCAACCCATTTGTCAGATTTCAGAAAGGCTTTACGGCGAAAGCATACCATGCCATTATCTGAGAGCAGCGCCCCACATACAAAAGCATTAAAAACATTTTCCAAACCAGCAGAGGCGTCACAAAAGTCAGAAATAGCGATAAAATAAATCACTTACCTTTTGAAGATCTTCCTCTGTTTGCAGTCCCAAGGGTCCCAGTTACACAACAAATGGTCGTTTTGTCCGATAAAGTCCTTCTTTATATCCCCAAAAAGTTAGTTTAGTTGGCGTGTTTGATTCAGTAATCCACCCGTTCCACTCGTTCAACATGTATACAAAGGAATCCCAAAAGTTACAAATAAACTTCATCCAAGCAAGTCAAACAACGTTTCTAATCAATCCTCAGGTACCCTAATATGTAAGTAAACGATAACATTTAACACGGAATGTAGTATGTTCAATTCCGGAGATAAATAACGAAGTGCGCGCCCTCATCCACGCGCGCCACAAGACTACAGTCCAAAATGAAAGCACCTTGAAAAACTACAATTACTAACTAATTTTTCAAAAAACAAGCCTGAATCCCTTTCTAAAGACTGTTGACATCTAGTGGAAGCCATAGGAACTGCAATCTGGGAGGAATTCCTTTGAATATCCCATAGACAAGCATTTGAATGGGTGGTGACCTCAAAAAAAACAATTTCCGAATGTATTCTCCTCGGGTTGTTGCCTGCCATATCAGTTATTTTATACTCACAGACATTATTTTAAACATTTTAGAAACTTCAGAGTGTTTTCTATCCAATGCTACCAATGATATGCATATCCTTGCTTCTGGGCTTGAGTAACAGGCAGTTTACTTTGGGCACGTCAGTCATCCGAACTTCGGAATACTGCCCCCTAGCCCACATGCATATACATTTTTTTTTAAGGTTTCGAAGTATGGAAAGTTGTTATTTTCCACCCCAAAGGTCAAACTGACTTTGATTATGTCAGGAGACCTGACCTTGATGAAGTTTTAATGGAGGCCACCGAACATGCACTTTTACCTACCTGCTTAATGCATCCAAACTGTATGTAGATTTAAGTCACCAATTAAATGTAAAATGGGCTGTTTTCTGCACCAAAGGCCAGAGACACTGTTGAATACGTGCTGAGACTGTTAGTTTGTCAGGGTGACAGGCTGCGTACACAGTATATCATCATCAATATCTGTTAGTTTGTCATGGTGACAGGCTGCGTACACAGTATATCATCATCAATATCTGTTAGTTTGTCATGGTGACAGGCTGCGTACACAGTATATCATCATCATCATCATCAATATCTGTTAGTTTGTCATGGTGACAGGCTGCGTACACAGTATATCATCATCATCATCAATATCTGTTAGTTTGTCATGGTGACAGGCTGCGTACACAGTATATCATCATCAATATCAATATCTGTTAGTTTGTCATGGTGACAGGCTGCGTACACAGTATATCATCATCAATATCTGTTAGTTTGTCAGGGTGACAGGCTGCGTACACAGTATATCATCATCATCATCAATATCTGTTAGTTTGTCAGGGTGACAGGCTGCGTACACAGTATATCATCATCAATATCTGTTAGTTTGTCAGGGTGACAGGCTGCGTACACAGTATATCATCATCAATATCTGTTAGTTTGTCATGGTGACAGGCTGCGTACACAGTATATCATCATCATCATCAATATCTGTTAGTTTGTCATGGTGACAGGCTGCGTACACAGTATATCATCATCAATATCTGTTACTTTGTCAGGGTGACAGGCTGCGTACACAGTATATCATCATCATCATCAATATCTGTTAGTTTGTCATGGTGACAGGCTGCGTACACAGTATATCATCATCAATATCTGTTAGTTTGTCAGGGTGACAGGCTGCGTACACAGTATATCATCATCAATATCTGTTAGTTTGTCATGGTGACAGGCTGCGCACACAGTATATCATCATCAATATCTGTTAGTTTGTCAGGGTGACAGGCTGCGTACACAGTATATCATCATCAATATCTGTTAGTTTGTCATGGTGACAGGCTGCGTACACAGTATATCATCATCATCATCAATATCTGTTAGTTTGTCATGGTGACAGGCTGCGTACACAGTATATCATCATCAATATCAATATCTGTTAGTTTGTCAGGGTGACAGGCTGCGTACACAGTATATCAACATCAATATCTGTTAGTTTGTCATGGTGACAGGCTGCGTACACAGTATATCATCATCATCATCAATATCTGTTAGTTTGTCATGGTGACAGGCTGCGTACACAGTATATCATCATCAATATCTGTTAGTTTGTCAGGGTGACAGGCTGCGTACACAGTATATCATCATCAATATCTGTTAGTTTGTCATGGTGACAGGCTGCGTACACACTATATCATCATCATCATTAATATCTGTTAGTTTGTCATGGTGACAGGCTGCGTACACAGTATATCATCATCAATATCTGTTAGTTTGTCATGGTGACAGGCTGCGTACACAGTATATCATCATCATCATCATCAATATCTGTTAGTTTGTCATGGTGACAGGCTGCGTACACAGTATATCATCATCATCATCAATATCTGTTAGTTTGTCATGGTGACAGGCTGCGTACACAGTATATCATCATCAATATCAATATCTGTTAGTTTGTCATGGTGACAGGCTGCGTACACAGTATATCATCATCAATATCTGTTAGTTTGTCAGGGTGACAGGCTGCGTACACAGTATATCATCATCATCATCAATATCTGTTAGTTTGTCAGGGTGACAGGCTGCGTACACAGTATATCATCATCAATATCTGTTAGTTTGTCATGGTGACAGGCTGCGTACACAGTATATCATCATCAATATCTGTTAGTTTGTCATGGTGACAGGCTGCGTACACAGTATATCATCATCATCATCAATATCTGTTAGTTTGTCATGGTGACAGGCTGCGTACACAGTATATCATCATCAATATCAATATCTGTTAGTTTGTCAGGGTGACAGGCTGCGTACACAGTATATCATCATCAATATCTGTTAGTTTGTCATGGTGACAGGCTGCGTACACAGTATATCATCATCATCATCAATATCTGTTAGTTTGTCATGGTGACAGGCTGCGTACACAGTATATCATCATCAATATCTGTTACTTTGTCAGGGTGACAGGCTGCGTACACAGTATATCATCATCATCATCAATATCTGTTAGTTTGTCATGGTGACAGGCTGCGTACACAGTATATCATCATCAATATCTGTTAGTTTGTCATGTTGACAGGCTGCGTACACAGTATATCATCATCAATATCTGTTAGTTTGTCATGGTGACAGGCTGCGTACACAGTATATCATCATCAATATCTGTTAGTTTGTAAGGGTGACAGGCTGCGTACACAGTATATCATCATCAATATCTGTTAGTTTGTCATGGTGACAGGCTGCGTACACAGTATATCATCATCAATATCTGTTAGTTTGTCAGGGTGACAGGCTGCTTACACAATATATCATCATCAATATCTGTTAGTTTGTCAGGGTGACAGGCTGCGTACACAGTATATCATCATCAATATCTGTTAGTTTGTCAGGGTGACAGGCTGCGTACATAGTATATCATCATCATCATCAATATCTGTTAGTTTGTCATGTTGACAGGCTGCGTACACAGTATATCATCATCAATATCTGTTAGTTTGTCAGGGTGACAGGCTGCGTACATAGTATATCATCATCATCATCATCAATATCTGTTAGTTTGTCATGTTGACAGGCTGCGTACACAGTATATCATCATCAATATCTGTTAGTTTGTCAGGGTGACAGGCTGCGTACATAGTATATCATCATCATCATCATCAATATCTGTTAGTTTGTCATGTTGACAGGCTGCGTACACAGTATATCATCATCAATATCTGTTAGTTTGTCATGGTGACAGGCTGCGTACATAGTATATCATCATCAATATCTGTTAGTTTGTCATGTTGACAGGCTGCGTACACAGTATATCATCATCAATATCTGTTAGTTTGTCAGGGTGACAGGCTGCGTACATAGTATATCATCATCATCATCATCAATATCTGTTAGTTTGTCATGTTGACAGGCTGCGTACACAGTATATCATCATCAATATCTGTTAGTTTGTCATGGTGACAGGCTGCGTACATAGTATATCATCATCAATATCTGTTAGTTTGTCATGTTGACAGGCTGCGTACACAGTATATCATCATCAATATCTGTTAGTTTGTCAGGGTGACAGGCTGCGTACACAGTATATCATCATCAATATCTGTTAGTTTGTCAGGGTGACAGGCTGCGTACACAGTATATCATCATCAATATCTGTTAGTTTGTCAGGGTGACAGGCTGCGTACACAGTATATCATCATCAATATCTGTTAGTTTGTCATGTTGACAGGCTGCGTACACAGTATATCATCATCAATATCTGTTAGTTTGTCATGGTGACAGGCTGTGTACACAGTATATCATCATCAATATCTGTTAGTTTGTCATGGTGACAGGCTGCGTACACAGTATATCATCATCAATATCAATATCTGTTAGTTTGTCATGGTGACAGGCTGCGTACACAGTATATCATCATCAATATCTGTTAGTTTGTCAGGGTGACAGGCTGCGTACACAGTATATCATCATCAATATCTGTTAGTTTGTCATGGTGACAGGCTGCGTACACAGTATATCATCATCAATATCTGTTAGTTTGTCATGGTGACAGGCTGCGTACACAGTCTATCATCATCAATATCTGTTAGTTTGTCATGGTGACAGGCTGCGTACACAGTATATCATCATCAATATCAATATCTGTTAGTTTGTCATGGTGACAGGCTGCGTACACAGTATATCATCATCAATATCTGTTAGTTTGTAATGGTGACAGGCTGCGTACACAGTATATCATCATCAATATCTGTTAGTTTGTCATGGTGACAGGCTGCGTACACAGTATATCATCATCAATATCTGTTAGTTTGTCATGGTGACAGGCTGCGTACACAGTATATCATCATCAATATCTGTTAGTTTGTCAGGGTGACAGGCTGCGTACACAGTATATCATCATCAATATCTGTTAGTTTGTCATGGTGACAGGCTGCGTACACAGTATATCATCATCAATATCTGTTAGTTTGTCAGGGTGACAGGCTGCGTACACAGTATATCATCATCAATATCTGTTAGTTTGTCAGGATGACAGGCTGCGTACACAGTATATCATCATCAATATCTGTTAGTTTGTCATGGTGACAGGCTGCGTACACAGTATATCATCATCATCATCAATATCTGTTAGTTTGTCATGGTGACAGGCTGCGTACACAGTATATCATCATCAATATCTGTTAGTTTGTCAGGGTGACAGGCTGCGTACACAGTATATCATCATCAATATCTGTTAGTTTGTCATGGTGACAGGCTGCGTACACAGTATATCATCATCAATATCTGTTAGTTTGTCATGGTGACAGGCTGCGTACACAGTATATCATCATCAATATCTGTTAGTTTGTCATGGTGACAGGCTGCGTACACAGTATATCATCATCATCATCAATATCTGTTAGTTTGTCATGGTGACAGGCTGCGTACACAGTATATCATCATCAATATCTTTTGTTATTTGGGTTTCTGCTGGATCCAGCTGGCTTTTACTGTGTTGTCTCCAAGCTGGGCCTCAGACAGACAGACAGACAGACACTGACAGGTGACAGGCACAGACTGACAGACATAAGACAGGCAGACTGACAGATGACAGACAAAACCTGACTGACTGACAGACTGATTGACAGACTGACTGACTGACAGACAACCGACACGGACTGACAGGCGACAGGCACGGACTGACAGACAGACACAGACCGACAGACACAGACCAACAGACAGACACAGACCAACAGACAGACAGACAAAAACAGATGACAGACAGACTGACAGACAGACGACAGGCACGGACTGACAGACAGGCGGATGGATGGACGGACGGACGGACGGACGGACAGACAGACAGACTGACAGATACAGACAGACGGACACAGAGTGACAGACAGACAGACAGGCACGGACTGACAGACAGCCAGACACAGACTGGCAGACAGACAGACACATACTGACAGACAGACAGACAGACACAGACTGACAGACACAGACTGACAGACAGATAATGGGTCAATGCTAGAACCGACCACTCCTCTGCATAACTTTCACCTCAGTCATTCTATCTCACACCTTCCCCTGGCTTTCTGGGTAATTACCCCGGCCAGCTCTATGCCATTAGTGTCATCGGGTTCTCGGGAATAACGTGTGTGTGTGTGTGTGTGTGTGTGTGTGTGTGTGTGTGTGTGTGTGTGTGTGTGTGTGTGTGTGTGTGTGTGTGTGTGTGTGTGTGTGTCTGAGTCAGATTAGCTGTACCTAAACATCACTAACACTGCCTCCATCCATAAAGTCACCCTATTCCCCATATAGTACACTACTTTTGACCAGGGCACATAGCCAGGTTGTTTTGGTAGGTCAGGGTGATGGAACACTTTGGTGTGTAATAAGAAGCAGTGGTTGTTGTCAGATAACAGGATGTCAGCGTGTGTGTGTGTTGGGGGGGGGTGTAACTGTGTTAACCGGGTCTTCCTGTGTGTGTGTGTTGGGGGGGTGTAACTGTGTTAACCGGGTCTTCCTGTGTGTGTGTTGGGGGGTGTAACTGTGTTAACCGGATCTTCCTGTGTGTGTGTGTGTGTGTGTGTGTGTGTGTGTGTGTGTGTGTGTGTGTGTGTGTGTGTGTGTGTGTGTGTGTGTGTGTGTGTTGGGGGGGTGTAACTGTGTTAACCGGGTCTTCCTGTGTGTGTGTGTTGGAGGGGTGTAACTGTGTTAACCGGGTCTTCCTGTGTGTGTGTTGGTGGGTGTAACTGTGTTAACCGGGTCTTCCTGTGTGTGTGTGTTGGGGGGGTGTAACTGTGTTAACCGGGTCTTCCTGTGTGTGTGTTGGGGGGGGTGTAACTGTGTTAACCGGGTCTTCCTGTGTGTGTGTGTGTGTTGGGGGGGTGTAACTGTGTTAACCGGGTCTTCCTGTGTGTGTGTTGGGGGGTGTAACTGTGTTAACCGGGTCTTCCTGTGTGTGTGTGTTGGGGGGGGTGTAACTGTGTTAACCGGGTCTTCCTGTGTGTGTGTGTGTGTTGGGGGGGTGTAACTGTGTTAACCGGGTCTTCCTGTGTGTGTGTGTTGGGGGGGATGTAACTGTGTTAACTGGGTCTTCCTGTGTGTGTGTGTGTTGGGGGGTAACTGTGTTAACCGGGTCTTCCTGTGTGTGTGTGTTGGGGGGGTGTAACTGTGTTAACCGGGTCTTCCTGTGTGTGTGTGTGTGTGTGTGTGTTGGGGGGGGTGTAACTGTGTTAACCGGGTCTTCCTGTGTGTGTGTTGGGGGGTGTAACTGTGTTAACCGGGTCTTCCTGTGTGTGTGTGTTGGGGGGGTGTAACTGTGTTATCCGGGTCTTCCTGTGTGTGTGTGTGTGTGTGTGTGTGTGTGTGTTGGGGGGTGTAACTGTGTTAACCGGGTCTTCCTGTGTGTGTGTGTTGGGGGGGTGTAACTGTGTTAACCGGGTCTTCCTGTGTGTGTGTGTGTGTTGGGGGGGTGTAACTGTGTTAACCGGGTCTTCCTGTGTGTGTGTGTGTGTGTTGGGGGATGTAACTGTGTTAACCGGGTCTTCCTGTGTGTGTGTGTTGGGGGGGGGGTGTAACTGTGTTAACCGGGTCTTCCTGTGTGTGTGTGTTGGGGGGGTGTAACTGTGTTAACCGGGTCTTCCTGTGTGTGTGTGTTGGGGGGGGTGTAACTGTGTTAACCGGGTCTTCCTGTGTGTGTGTGTTGGGGGGGTGTAACTGTGTTAACCGGGTCTTCCTGTGTGTGTGTTGGGGGGTGTAACTGTGTTAACCGGGTCTTCCTGTGTGTGTGTGTGTGTGTTGGGGGGGGGTGTAACTGTGTTAACCGGGTCTTCCTGTGTGTGTGTGTTGGGGGGGTGTAACTGTGTTAACCGGGTCTTCCTGTGTGTGTGTTGGGTGGTGTAACTGTGTTAACCGGGTCTTCCTGTGTGTGTGTTGGGGGGTGTAACTGTGTTAACCGGGTCTTCCTGTGTGTGTGTGTGTTGGGGGGGTGTAACTGTGTTAACCGGTGTCGTGACGTTGTATTAGTTAATGTGACGACTGTTGCTCATCGAATGATTAACGGTTTATAATTGCGTGATTAAATGAATTAAGCAATGAATCAAGCAATTATTAACTCATTAACCTGGGGCACCATGGGAAAATTATTTTGATTGAGTTTCTATTTCCCAAATTAACTCAAAGGATATCAGAATATCGATTTTACAACAGTCGCTAAATTAATCAACCTCTTGTCTCATGTCTGAACGTCGCATAATCCGGGAATCTGCACGAACCCGGGCTACACCAATGAGTTTACCACACCAATCTTAGTTGATTATTTATTTACTAGCAAGCTAAAATGATGATAAAAATACACATACACAAAACACAGTCTAGCTATTGATTAGGACTTAGTATAACGGGCCAACACACTATGGCACGTGTTACCCAAAATGGGGATTTAAAAGAGAGAGAAACAAAGAAAGTACACAAGAGAAATATACATATGGGTTCATTTGTCAGCCATGCTTATTTAAACCTAGCCTTGCCCCGAACTGCCGCTCTTATGGGTCAGAATATAATGATGTAATTACGTGTTGGAGGTCTCAGGTGGGAAGCTCCGCGTGGGTCGCTTAGGCTTCTAAATGACGCACTTCTCCGGCGCAACTCTCTGGTTGTCCTCACGATGTCAGTGTCCTTCTTGGCTTAGTGGTCTGATCCCTCGCCCTTGATCTGAAAAGGGTCTTCTGAGGACAGACAGCTCTGTAGCTCAGAGCTCACAGCTTCGGACTCAAACGGTGTAGATACCACGATTCAATGGAGAGTGGAGGCTGGGTGGTTCGGCTTGAATTCACCCGCTTAGACACAGCTACTCGTCCGTAGCTCGTGTAGAAAAATATTTCTTTGTCTTCAACCTTGTGTTTCGTTTTGGGTTCGTTGACTTTGTTGGACCTTCGCTGCAGCTTGGGGTCTCTTAGTCTGATATGTTAATTCTTCACTCTCCTGTCTTATACCCTCGGGTCAGAAGTGGGCGTAACCGCCTTTAGGGCAATTCTCTGGGGGGACCAAGTTAAGGGACAAGGCCTAGATTTGACTAACATCCAATTTTAGACACTAACTTCACATTTCATCCTTACCAAAACATTCTGTTTGATTTGGATATTTTCCACACAACGTACAATGTATAAACATCAGGCATATACTGGGAAAACTCTTAAAGGTACAATGTTTTCATAATAACGTCATCTCTTAACCTTTAATAACAACACAAAAGTTACATACATTTTCATATTCCACCTCTCGTCATGACCACCATTGTGGCTGACGGAAACCATTGTTCCAAAGTCCCTTTATTGCATGTTTAATGTTCTGAGGCCAGTTCTCCATTGTGAGGACAAAGGAATTTCTCTGTGGCCTAAGGTTTATCATGGGCGTGAGGGGTCATAAAACCCCCACATCTTCAGACCCCTAGATCTCTCCTCCTCTGTTGGGGGTTTGGGAGATAATCTGTAGGGTGGTGGTCTCCTGTACCCTGACCTGATCAGGACAGTCATGACACCGGGTCTTCCTGTGTGTGTGTGTGTGTGTGTGTGTGTGTGTTGGGGGGTGTAACTGTGTTAACCGGGTCTTCCTGTGTGTGTGTGTTGGGGGGTGTAACTGTGTTAACCGGGTCTTCCTGTGTGTTTGGAGGGTGTAACTGTGTTAACCGGGTCTTCCTGTGTGTGTGTGTGTGTGTTGGGGGGGTGTAACTGTGTTAACCGGGTCTTCCTGTGTGTGTGTGTTGGGGGGTGTAACTGTGTTAACTGGGTCTTCCTGTGTGTGTGTGTGTTGGGGGGTGTAACTGTGTTAACCGGGTCTTCCTGTGTGTGTGTGTTTGGGGGGTGTAACTGTGTTAACCGGATCTTCCTGTGTGTGTGTGTTGGGGGGTGTAACTGTGTTAACTGGGTCTTCCTGTGTGTGTGTGTTTGGGGGGTGTAACTGTGTTAACCGGGTCTTCCTGTGTGTGTGTGTTGGGGGGGGTGTAACTGTGTTAACCGGGTCTTCCTGTGTGTGTGTGTTGGGGGGTGTAACTGTGTTAACCGGGTCTTCCTGTGTGTGTGTGTTGGGGGGTGTAACTGTGTTAACCGGGTCTTCCTGTGTGTCGGGCTCCTCCAGGACAGTGAAATCTTCATCAACGATAAGAAGACGGGGGTGGTGGAAACGTTTTGGAACCCCACAGCAGAGCTGCGTCAGAGCAGACTCACACGTTGCACCGTGCCTCCTGAGGACCAGGGAGACTATGAGTCTGAGAGGTATGAAGAGACCCACAGACTCTCTTCTTTCTGCCCTCTTTATTCCTCCTCTCTCCCCTCGTCATCTCATTCCTTCCCCTCGTTGGCTCTTTATTCCTCCTCTCTCCTCTATTCATCATCTCATTCCTTCCCCTCGTTGGCTCTTTATTCCTCCTCTCTCCTCTATTCATCATCTCATTCCTTCCCCTCGTTGGCTCTTTATTCCTCCTCTCTCCTCTATTCATCATCTCATTCCTTCCCCTCGTTGGCTCTTTATTCGTTCTCGTCATTTCCTTTTCAACTCATCACAGGAAGTCACTTGAAATGCAAGTAATGAAGAAGAAAGTCCACACCGAGAATAAAATAGGAAAAGAGCATTTTTCACTTCTTCTGAGTTACAATTGAAATGGATTTGTTTTGTATCTAAAACAAGCTGCTCATCAGCTCCCTGTTGTCTGTAACTCTGTATCTCTCTCTCTCCCCACTCTCTCACTCTCTCTCCCCTCTCTCTCTCTCTCTCTCTCCCCACTCTCTCACTCTCTCTCCCCTCTCTCTCTCTCTCTCTCTCCCCACTATCTTTCTTCCCACCTCTCTCTCATTCCCACCTCTCTCTCTCTCTCTCTCTCTATATATATATATATATATATATATATATATCTCTATATCTCTATATCTCTCTCTCTTCATGCACTTTTCTAACCTCCAACCTCTCAATCATTCTCTCTCTCGCCTCTCACTCTTCCTCTCTCTCTCTCTATCTCCCCCTCTCTCTCTCTCTCTCTCCCTCCGTCCTCCCAGGTTATGGCAGCATGTAACAAGGGCCATCAACAACAAGGACCAGACAGAGGCCACCAATGAGAAGTTTATCCTGGAGGAGGCTCAGAGGAAGTCAACCCGCGAGCGCAAGGCCAAGTGTGAGGACTGGGCTCCCGGGCTCTTTGAACAGGACCCCGTCACCGGAGAATGGCATTACAGATATGCCGAGTGAGTTCCTTATCTCCAATTCACACACTCTATTCCCCATAGGGCTCTGGTCTAAAGTAGTGCACTATATAGGGAATAGGGTGCCATTTGGTACGCGACCCGTTAGTTGAAGTTGTGTAGAAGTTACAGTTCTAGGATCAGCTTATCTCCATGATATTTGTATGTTAGCCATGAGTGGGTGAAATGTGAGACTGACCTTCGATGCCTGTCTGGGGGCATCTTACGTTGATATATTAAAGGAGAGGGGCCATCTAGTGGAGATGTTATGTAACTAAATTCTCTATTGACAGGCAGAGCCAGGAAAAACTTGAGGTTATATTTGACGTTTATAGAGATCTTAGACTATATTAGTTTGCCAATGCTTCCATTACTATGACGACCAAGAAGTAGCATCAAAACCGTGTATGTAATGTCTGTCAAGTCTCTGCATCGCCAACTGACCCCAGAGCTGATCAACAGGAGGATTGTGACACCTAGTGGATGGACCTGGTATTACATCATGTTGGCATAACATTACCTGTGGTAGTCAATACCAACAGACTGTATTATCTGTTTATGTAATGTTCTCTCGTGTGTGTGTGTGTGTGTGTGTGTGTGTGTGTGTGTGTGTGTGTGTGTGTGTGTGTGTGTGTGTGTGTGTGTGTGTGTGTGTGTGTGTGTGTGTGTGCGTGTGTGTGTGTGTGTGTCCATCCGCAGCACCCGGCCGTGGGATCCGCTGAATGATATGATTCAGTTTGAGAAAGACGGCTGGATCCAGACTAAAGTGCGGCATCGCACCCCTATGGTACGTTCTGCCAGTGTAATTAGTCTCAGTAACCAGGGCCCCAGGAGGGATGGCAATTGCAAGTGCCAGGTAGGTTGGCCAACCGAACAGCGCTCCCTGAGTTGTTTTTATACTTCTTGATTTTTTTTTTTACACCTCCTCCTCCACTTCAGTTTGTCACCAGCCACCACTGCAGCTTGCTCTAAAAGTCTTCTCCAGCTCCATTCACAACCATCGCCTGTGGCTGCTTCTGTTCCGTGTGGGCCGCGCCGCACTGCCCAGCCTGTTGTCTCGTACAGCCATTTTGTTTTGACTGTTTCCCCACCACCTACCGCCATGTTGGTTGTTGTCATTTTTTAGATGATTTGTGGATAATTCTGTTGTCGTTTTTAAGAAGGCTGGTTGTTGATGTCTCCGAGCGCTTTAAAGGCTTTAATGGGTGCTTGGTTGGTTAGTTCATTTGGTTGGTTAGTTCATTTGGTTGGTTAGTTCATTTGGTTGGTTAGTTTAATTTTAGTTGCAACTGACTGTGTTGTTGGTTGTTTTTGGAGTTTCACTGAATGTGGCCGATCGGCACGCTCGCATGCCTCATACAGCTGTGCTACTGATTAGCATGTGATGCAAGTGTTATTATGTGTGTGTGTGTGTGTGTGTGTGTGTGTGTGTGTGTGTGTGCGCGTGTTTGCGTCTGTGTTTTGTTCCTAAGTGCAGCTATTTACATAGTTTCTGTGTGTTCGTTCGTAGGTGTACAAGCGTGTGTGTGCGGTGCGTGAGTGTTTTTGTGTAGGTATCTTTGGTTTTGTCGTCTTCTCTGTGGTGTGTGTGTTGATTTGGTGTCTGGTGTGTGTGGCTCTATGTTGATGTGTGTGTCCTTGGTGTGTGTAGGTGACAGGGCCCAAAAGAAAGCACAAGCACAGTGACAAGCCCAAGAAACCTGAGAGTGGCTGCTCCTCCCCAGAACCTGACCGCCAGGACTCCTCCGGCAGCGAGCGTACGTCTCACACACACACACACACACACACACACCAACAATATTACAATACCACTCACATTAATACACATACAATCCCAATGCTGCAACACAACGGACCCCCCCCATACACACTCATACACCCCCACATACACTCATACACACTCATACACCCCCCACACACACATACACACTTCATACACCCCCCCACACACACATACACACTTATACACCCCCGCACACACACTCATACACCCCACCACACATACACACTCATACACCCCACCACACATACACACTCATACACCCCTCACACACAGACTCATACCTACCCCCACACATACACACTCATACACCCCCCCACGCATACACTCATACACCCCCCCACACATACACACTCATACACCCCCCCACACATACACACTCATACACCCCCCCACACATACACATTCATACACCCCCCACACATACACACTCATACACCCCCCCACACATACACATTCATACACCCCCACACATACACACTCATACACCCCCCCACACATACACACTCATACACCCCCCCCCCACACACACTCATACCTCCCCCCACACATACACACTCATACCTCCCCCCACGCATACACTCATACACCCCCCACACATACACACTCATACACCCCCCCACACATACACACTCATACACCCCCCCACACACACACACACACACTCATACACTCCACCACACATACACACTCATACACCCCCCCACACACACTCATACACCCCCCCCACATATACACACTCATACACCCCCCCACACATACACACTCATATACCCCCCCATATACACACTCATACACCCCCACACACATACACACTCATACACCCCCACATACACATATACACTCATACACCCCCCACATATACACATTTACACACTCATACACCCCAACAACAGAATGGTGTGGGCATATACCAGTCATAAAAAATAGTCAATAGACAGAGTAGACCGCTGATTGGCCAGCTCATCCCCCTGAGGAGTATGACATCATACTCTGAGGAAATGACAAGCAATACCAAGTCTGTTTGAGATGCAAGGTTTAGTGTTTTTTTCCTTCAATTTATTATTTGGCCTCAAATATGACTATAGGACAAGTCAACAACATTATTTGGGTATAAGTTAACATAAAATGTACTTTTAAAAGTGACGTTTTCACTGGACATTTACTTTAACATTTGTTATTGACTCTCTGTTACAGCTGATTGTTGCTGTTTGTGTATTTCAGGACACAAAAGCAAGCACAGTAGCCGGTTAAGGAAAAAGGGCCCAGACCTTAGTGAACTTCAAAGTGCCATTGATTCTATAAAGAAGACACAGGAGAACATTTACAAGTGAGGGTCGTTCAAACATGAGACATTGAGTGTGTGTGCGTGGGGTCTTTGAGTGAGTGAGGATTCAATTGTTCCCAACTTATGCATTGTGAGTTTGTGGTTGTGCATATAAATCCTGTGACTGAGCCCTCACTGACTCTGTCTGTGTGTGTGTGTGTGTGTGTGTGTGTGTGTGTGTGTGTGTGTGTGTGTGTGTCTGCGTGTGTCTGCGTGTGTCTGCGTGTGTCTGCGTGTGTGCGTGCGTGTGTGTGTGTCTGCGTGCGTGCGTGTGTGTGTGTGTGTCTGCGTGTGTGTGTGTGTGTGTGTCTGCGTGTGTGTGTCTGCGTGTGTGTGTGTGTGTGTGCGTGCGTGCGTGCGTATCTGTACGTGTGTGTGTGTCTGCGTGTGTGTCTGCGTGCGTGCGTGTGTGTGTGTCTGCGTGTGTGTGTCTGCGTGTGTGTGTGTGTGTCTGCGTGTGTGTGCGTGTGCGCGCGTGCGTGCGTGTGTGTGTCTGCGTGTGTGTGTGCGCGCGTGTGTGCGCGCGCGTGTGTGTGTGTGTGTGTGTGTGTGTGTGTGTGTGTGTGTGTGTGTGTGTGTGTGTGTGTGCCTACATCTCCAGGAGCATCGGTGTGCTGCGCTCCCGAACGGCAGCGGGCCAGACGACAGCAGAGGGCGGATTCCTGCAGCAGCGCGACTACGCCATCATCATCCTCCTCATCCTCCTTCAGGTCTTCATCAACTTCCTGTTCAAGTAGCAGCCGACAGACTGACAGAGAGAGAGACATATAGAGAGAGAGAGAGAGACAGATGGAGAGAGAGAGACAGGACTGATGGGGGGTTTGTCCAGGCTAAGGAGGAGAAACAGTCTGGAAGTGAATGAACTACAAGAACTATCTCTCTCTCTCTCTCTCTCTCTCTACTGAGTTGACCCTGCTCCACTGTCCTCAGACGGGCCACCATTGTCGCACACACGTCTCAAAACCAAGCATTCCTGAAAGAGGCTCCTCAAAAAAAACTGAAATTGTTTTTAATTTCTATTTATTTGTACCTGTTTAAAGATCCATGTATTTTTAAAGACTGGTGACACCGTCCAGGACTGAAGGGAAGTTGAGGTCAGCGTTCGGCCTTAGCCGGCGTCATGATGTCGTCAACTGGGCCTTGGAGTAGGCGTTGACATCTGGTGGCCATTTTTTATTTTGCTAACGGACACCGCTCCTTGCATTTCACATTGCCCCCATTTCACCCGGATCCCCAACTACAGGGAACATTTTACACTGAGACTTTTGAAGAAAAATGACTTTAATTCAAAACATTTTTTAAGACTGTTCATTTGTTTTGTTTGTTTGGTGTGTCCTTTGTGAGTAGAACCTCTAGTTAAAAAATATACGAGAAGGGAGAAGAACAGTTTTAAGCGGTCCAATATATGTGACGTTCTTTTGAAGCTTTGACAAGGCTCGAGGTTCCTAGCTTGAAGGTGAATCGGCAACAAAAGAAAAAGAAAGGAATTGTAATCAATCGATTTGAATCGTTCCACTGAAATGTGTATACAAGGTCAATAGTATAAACTAGATGCTTGACATGAATTGTTGCTGTGTGGTTAACATGTACAGTAGGATGAATGTTCAGCTGACACACTTGCCCAATAGTGTGTAAACATCACTATGACTCCTAGTAGATAGTAGAGTGCCCAGTGGGGAGGCTGTTCATAGACTTTTGTACAGTAGTAACTCAACATTGTCAGCCAGTCAGAAATCAACTAGATGTAGTGAAAATCTGCCAGATGCAGTGTTTCAGGTGTAGTTTAGGCCGTCAGTCCACTTTCTGTGTACATAGCTAACGGACTGACTCACTCATAGCAGCTGTGTTCTTTCCTAAAGAGACGTTCTTTCACACAGACCCTCTGGGGAACAAGCCAGTCTGGCGTTATCAATACCCCATTACCTCGCTGTCTTTGTGGCCTGCCCACTCTGTGTGTGTCTGTCGTCATCGCCTCGTCACTGTCGTTCACTCATCCAAACCAGACGTTTAGAATGTGGTCACAAGAAAATAACACCAGTGCCTTCTAGAGTGGGGGGTTTGGGGGTTGGGACTGGGGGTTTGGGGCTGATAGGGATTGAGAGGGGTGGGGCTGAGAGTTTGGGGGGTGGGTGGGTGGAGGTTTGAGGCTAATGGGGGGGTTAGAGGTGGGACTGGGGTTTTTGGGGGGGTGCTAACGGGGGTTAGGGATGGGGTGGGGATCGGGGTTTGGAGGGTGGGTGGATGGATGTTTGGGGCTAACAGGGGGGTAGTGATTAGAGTGGGGGGGGGACAGTGAGAGAGTAGGTAGGGGTACAGTAGAAGTGTAAGGGGTAGCGATAGCCAGTGTTTTGGAGTGGTCGTGCCATATCAAGCCTTAGAGAAGAGTCCTGCATGGCCCCTCCCAGTGTTGCCGTGGTTACGCTGCCGTGGGAATCCTGGAAGCTGATTCCTGCCACTTGGAGAGAGGAGGTTATCTCTCTGAATCATCTCTCCGTCTATCCTCTTTCTTTCTCTCCCTCTCTCTCTCTTCACAAGGCACCAAAACCAGGGGAACAACATGTCTCCTCTTCCTTGTCATTGTTCATTGTGTTGTATTATAATGAAAATCACTTTCTGTTTTTTGTTTTCTATGTGGCACATTTTTGCTTGCTCCGTTGTTTTGTTTTTCCTTACTTTTCAGTGTTGATTTGTACAGACGATACCGCTGATATGATTCTGTTCCATGTCGTTTTGCGGTCACCCCTCGATGACTTGAGTTCATTGTCAAATTACCTTTTTTGCATCCCTAATGGTACCCTATTCCCAATATAGTGCCCTACTTTTGACCAGAGCCCTAAAGTACATGTAGTGTACCATATAGAGAATAGGGTGCTATTTGGGACCTACCCCTGGACTCTCTGTACCCGGACGTCCCTGGTCTCTCTGTACACGAACATCCCTGGTCTCTCTGTACCCGGACATCCCTGGTCTCTCTGTACACGAACATCCCTGGTTTCTCTGTACCCGGACAT
This sequence comes from Salmo trutta, assembly GCF_901001165.1. Lineage (NCBI taxonomy): Eukaryota > Metazoa > Chordata > Actinopteri > Salmoniformes > Salmonidae > Salmo > Salmo trutta. The sequence goes on along the minus strand of NC_042964.1, from coordinate 49,715,590 downwards.
CCCTTGTCTCTCTGTACCCGGGCATCCCTGGTCTCTCTGGTATGTATTTGTATGACAATAACACCTTCCTGAAAGTTATGTTGCCACGTCCCCAAATAAAATCAAAATTACGTCTTTATTGTCTTGTCTGTATGGGGCCAATCAACTATATAACCTCTAGTCAGTGAGCTATGTTGCCGGTCAGCTATAAAGACACACTTTGGTGAACTAATTTGAGTGATGATATGTTTAAGCATTAAGGCACGGGGGGTGTGGTTTATGGCCAATATACCACGGCTAAGGGCTGTTCTTAAGCACGACGCAACACAGAGTGCCTGGATACAGCCCTTAGCCGGGGTATATTGGCCATATACCACAAACCCTCAAAGTACCTTATTGCTATTATAAACTGGTTACCAACGTAATTAGAGTAAAATAAAAAAATGTTATACCCTTGGTATACAGTCTGATATACCACGGCTGTCAGCCAATCAGCATTCAGGGCTCGAACCACCCAGTTTATAATCTGTAATAGACCATGTACTGTAGTCTGTGAACCTGATGAACTAGTGTTGTGGTAACAGATCCCAACACAGACAAAACATAATGACCTATTACAACTCTAGGATCGCTGTTGGACAAAGGGTGGGAGGGAGGATGACTGATATGTATTCAGGGTTTTTATTCCTGTGTTTGTTCTGCTTCTGTTTCCTTGCTGTGTTATTTTCGCCTGGAAGCCAATTGGGATATCCATCCGCCAAATGGGATATCCATCCGCCAAATGGGATATCCATCCACTGTAGACAGGAGTTCTGTGGAAGCTGCAAGAACACTTTTCTGGATAGCCATGTAACAGATGTCTGTCGTCACTAGAGGGCACAGTTAAAACAGCTCAGACCATTGGCATTGCCTGGCATAACCCACCTCTAGACATGTATTCATCATTGACCTCTAGACATGTATTCATCATTGACCTCTAGACGTGTATTCATCATTGACCTCTAGACGTGTATTCATCATTGACCTCTAGACATGTATTCATCATTGACCTCTAGACGTGTATTCATCATTGACATCTAGACATGTATTCATCATTGACCTCTAGACATGTATTCATCATTGACCTCTAGACATGTATTCATCATTGACCTCTAGACGTGTATTCATCATTGACCTCTAGACATGTATTCATAACCCACCTCTAGACATGTATTCATCATTGACCTCTAGACATGTATTCATCATTGACCTCTAGACATGTATTCATCATTGACCTCTAGACATGTATTCATCATTGACCTCTAGACGTGTATTCATCATTGACCTCTAGACATGTATTCATCATTGACCTCTAGACATGTATTCATCATTGACCTCTAGACGTGTATTCATCATTGACCTCTAGACATGTATTCATCATTGACCTCTAGACATGTATTCATCATTGACCTCTAGACATGTATTCATCATTGACCTCTAGACGTGTATTCATCATTGACCTCTAGACGTGTATTCATCATTGACCTCTAGACATGTATTCATAACCCACCTCTAGACATGTATTCATCATTGACCTCTAGACATGTATTCATCATTGACCTCTAGACATGTATTCATCATTGACCTCTAGACATGTATTCATCATTGACCTCTAGACGTGTATTCATCATTGACCTCTAGACATGTATTCATCATTGACCTCTAGACATGTATTCATCATTGACCTCTAGACGTGTATTCATCATTGACCTCTAGACATGTATTCATCATTGACCTCTAGACATGTATTCATCATTGACCTCTAGACATGTATTCATCATTGACCTCTAGACGTGTATTCATCATTGACCTCTAGACATGTATTCATCATTGACCTCTAGACATATATTCATCATTGACCTCTAGACGTGTATTCATCATTGACCTCTAGACATGTATTCATCATTGACCTCTAGACATGTATTCATCATTGACCTCTAGACATGTATTCATCATTGACCTCTAGACGTGTATTCATCATTGACATCTAGACGTGTATTCATCATTGACATCTAGACATGTATTCATCATTGACCTCTAGACGTGTATTCATCATTGACATCTAGACGTGTATTCATCATTGACATCTAGACGTGTATTCATCATTGACCTCTAGACGTGTATTCATCATTGACATCTAGACATGTATTCATCATTGACCTCTAGACATGTATTCATCATTGACATCTAGACATGTATTCATCATTGACCTCTAGACATGTATTCATCATTGACCTCTAGACGTGTATTCATCATTGACCTCTAGACATGTATTCATCATTGACCTCTAGACATGTATTCATCATTGACCTCTAGACATGTATTCATCATTGACATCTAGACATGTATTCATCATTGACCTCTAGACATGTATTCATCATTGACCTCTAGACATGTATTCATCATTGACATCTAGACGTGTATTCATCATTGACCTCTAGACATGTATTCATAACCCACCTCTAGACATGTATTCATCATTGACCTCTAGACATGTATTCATCATTGACCTCTAGACGTGTATTCATCATTGACCTCTAGACGTGTATTCATCATTGACCTCTAGACGTGTATTCATCATTGACCTCTAGACGTGTATTCATCATTGACCTCTAGACATGTATTCATCATTGACATCTAGACGTGTATTCATCATTGACATCTAGACATGTATTCATCATTGACATCTAGACATGTATTCATCATTGACCTCTAGACGTGTATTCATCATTGACCTCTAGACATGTATTCATCATTGACATCTAGACGTGTATTCATCATTGACCTCTAGACATGTATTCATCATTGACCTCTAGACATGTATTCATCATTGACCTCTAGACATGTATTCATCATTGACCTCTAGACATGTATTCATCATTGACCTCTAGACGTGTATTCATCATTGACCTCTAGACGTGTATTCATCATTGACCTCTAGACATGTATTCATCATTGACCTCTAGACATGTATTCATCATTGACCTCTAGACGTGTATTCATCATTGACCTCTAGACATGTATTCATCATTGACCTCTAGACATGTATTCATCATTGACATCTAGACATGTATTCATCATTGACCTCTAGACGTGTATTCATCATTGACATCTAGACATGTATTCATCATTGACCTCTAGACGTGTATTCATCATTGACCTCTAGACATGTATTCATCATTGCGTTTGCCTGAGATGATTATAGGTCCGACACAACTTCAACAACTATTCACTCATTTTATAGTCCTACTGAGAACATGGTCTCTTTTACAGATAAGACCTGAATTACAGAAATTACAGAAAATACACACATCAATATAAATACATAATGCAAGTAGAAAAACAACATGGTGATAAAAAAAACAAACAGTCATAAGATCCTTTGAAGTGCATATCAACACGAGTAGTAGCAACTTGCTTTGCGTGCCAGATGGGAAGGGTTGCACTTTTGGGACTATTCCGTTGATTCCGTTGCACCAGGCAAGCTCAATGAAGTGCAACGTAAGTATATGAAAGATAACAAATATATTTTAACTTTAACACACACACGGTCCCCATCTAGCATGAAGTTAAGAGACCGGTGGCTAGCTCCCATTCCAGCATCTGGCTGGCCATGTCCCAATAACATACACTAGCTTCCTGTCTTCATTTTCATCTTTCCTTCACAAACAGGTGTCAGGTGCCAGCGCTATGGTGAAACCCTATAGAGACCCTTCACCTCTCGGCTGTGGTGAAGGCAAAGACACCAGACAAGGAAGCCACTTCAGGAGTATTAGGACCAGTGGCGACCCGTCATTCAGGGCAGGTGGGGTTTTTGAGCCCCACCTGTTTAGCTAAAAATTATTATTTTGTGCCTGTTTTGCATGTTATTTTGGCATTAAGTCATGTCACATATCAGTTTGTAAACAATGTAAAAGAAATAAAAACTAGTACAAACATGCTCTCTCTTGAGTAAGGCAGCTCCAACATGCAGGTGTTTCAGCGTAGCACAGTGCTTTCTGTGGTGGAGGGACAGCCAGCGGAATAGGCGTTGGTAATCTTCTCTAGTGGCGCCGTGATTGGCTCAGTGTTCTGTCACTCATGGGGACACTACGTCACCGCAGAATCGTTAGAGAGCCAAGCAGTTCAAGTCCCCTTGGGTGCTGCCATAGATTTATATTAGAAGTGCCCATCCAAGAAGGCTCAAGGTCATTGGCCACAGATAAAATGTCAAATAACGTTATATCTACCGCAGCTTTGATTGGACTGATGTTACTTTCAAAATCTTAGCTAGCAAGCTAGACAAGCAGTCATCATGAATCACGTCGACAATCTACTAGCAAATCCTTTTCAATCCTTGTCATATAAAGAGAAATTATTGATAAAAGGTATTCGTGCTCATCGGCCATTGGACATAAATCTTACTCAACAAGTTGGAAATCGCAAATTGAACAATGAGTGGTTTGGAAGGAATCAGTGGCTAACTACAAGCGTTGCAAAGCAATCACTATTTTGCTGCCTGCTATTCAGTGTAGAGGGTGTGTGGTCCAAGTCTGGGTTTAAGGATTTGAAACATCTGTATGAAATTTTCTTTTTTCAAGTTTAAAAGGATAAACAATGTAGAAAATAGTAAAAAATAAAGAAAAACCCTTGAATCAGTAGGTGTGTCCTAACTTTTGACCACTCATTCATCATAGTTTGCTTTCGGCCGTTCTAAGTAGCGTACGATCCCCCCCGTCGTTTAACCACCATTAACACAAAGCCTAAAAAGCCTATTCGCTCAAACGTGTCACCTCGAAGCCTCGGCAGGGTGACTTAAGGCTCCAGTGACAGATTAGGCAGGCTGCGATGATGGGTGAATCCCAAATGGAACGCTATGTCCTATACAGTGCACTACTTCGGGAATATGGTGCCATTTGGGACACAGCAGATGACTCACAAAGGCCCAACTGATCTAAGGCTAATGATGGATGCATGCTGATAGAGCACTGAGTGGCGGTAGGGCTCAGAGCTATGCCCACTGAATTATGCAGTAATCAAATTCAAACGGGGGTAACTGATGCTGCTGCCGCTTAAGCTTTTAGCTTCCCTTTAGCATATGCTGGGTCATTTTAGGAAGTAGTTTTCATTCGTTTGTGAAGGCTGTCCTTTTCAGTCTCAGCTATAATGCCTGTGATATTTTCCAAATGAGGAAATATTGTTGATAATGGACGGGTGCACCGTGCACGTTTCTACTGTCTCCGTGCACGTTTCTACTGTCTCCATGCACGTTTCTACTGTCTCCGTGCACGTTTCTACTGTCTCCGTGTACATTTAGGCTTTTATTTGACTGAGGAAAGGCTGCCAGACTGAGGCTCTGCCTGCGCCCAACGTCTGACCCATCTGGAAAATGGGCCAGACGTTGGTGGGATCATTTCACCCGGAGTGTTGAGAATATATGCAATGCCCGGCAGCACCAGACTACCCTGGAAGTGGACTGGACCCGTGTCATGTCTGACGTGTCTCGAAGATTAGGGGGGGGGGGGGGTCCTAGTTCAGCACTCATACTCTACAACCTCTGATTTTGAAGTCCCAAGCATCCCCTCTCTTAATTTAAGGGGTGGCCTGATTGGTTATCAGAGTGCCAAGGGCCCCTGGAGGCTGTCCATAATTCCAACCTATTATGTGAAAATGTATAATATGAACACCTGAGGTAGAGTTAGTGGATGCTGGACGGATGCAATTTACACTGTGTGGGCTGAGGTCAAAGGTGCCAAATGGTACACTATTGTGAATAGGGTACCATTTGGGATGCTGCCACGGTGTGTCAGTCAGTCCCTCAGTCTGGGTGAGGTGGCGTTCCGCTGAGGCCAGAGCTTGATGCTGCCACGGTGTGTCAGTCAGTCCCTCAGTCTGGGTGAGGTGGCGTTCGCTGAGGCCAGAGCTTGATGCTGCCACGGTGTGTCAGTCAGTCCCTCAGTCTGGGTGAGGTGGCGTTCCGCTGAGGCCAGAGCTTGATGCTGCCACGGTGTGTCAGTCAGTCCCTCAGTCTGGGTGAGGTGGCGTTCCGCTGAGGCCAGAGCTTGATGCTGCCACGGTGTGTCAGTCAGTCCCTCAGTCTGGGTGAGGTGGCGTTCCGCTGAGGCCAGAGCTTGATGCTGCCACGGTGTGTCAGTCAGTCCCTCAGTCTGGGTGAGGTGGCGTTCCGCTGAGGCCAGAGCTTGATGCTGCCACGGTGTGTCAGTCAGTCCTTCAGTCTGGGTGAGGTGGCGTTCCGCTGAGGCCAGAGCTTGATGCTGCCACGGTGTGTCAGTCAGTCCCTCAGTCTGGGTGAGGTGGCGTTCCGCTGAGGCCAGAGCTTGATGCTGCCACGGTGTGTCAGTCAGTCCCTCAGTCTGGGTGAGGTGGCGTTCCTCTGAGGCCAGAGCTTGATGCTGCCACGGTGTGTCAGTCAGTCCCTCAGTCTGGGTGAGGTGGCGTTCCTCTGAGGCCAGAGCTTGATGCTGCCACGGTGTGTCAGTCAGTCCCTGAGTCTGGGTGAGGTGGCGTTCCTCTGAGGCCAGAGCTTGATGCTGCCACGGTGTGTCAGTCAGTCCCTCAGTCTGGGTGAGGTGGCGTTCCTCTGAGGCCAGAGCTTGAACAGCTGGACCTCTATATTATGTCTTATTCCTTCTGTCTGCTGACGCATGCTGGGAGGCCAGCGCCCACCTGTCACAAACACACACATCTCCCCTGGTTAAGAGATGAAAGAGACCACCAAGGGAGTGATTGTAATTGGCTATACCTTCGTCCCTGTAGAATGGTTCATATCTTCCCACCATGTGACTTTGGTATTTTGGTGTTCCCATGATATGTAAGAGTTGGTTATATTGCTGAAATCTGTTGCTCTTTTGTTTTAGTGTAGGAAGTGTTTATTCAACTAGAAGAAGAATCATCATCATAGGGGTGAATGAATTAAGGTTAGAGTTAGATTAGGAACGAGGGTTAGGGATTGAGGTTAGGTATGGTTTCAGTTGGGTTAAACCGGCAATCTGCAGTTGCTATACAAATTAATGATATGTACCCATTGATTATTGAAGCACATAACTTATAAATGCCTCATTAGCTTAGTTCAAAATAGCAGGTGCTTCCTCTTTAGTATAGCAGGTGATGCCTCTTTAGTATAGCAGGTGATGCCTCTTTAGTATAGCAGGTGATGCCTCTTTAGTATAGCGGGTGATGCCTCTTTAGTATAGCGGGTGATGCCTCTTTAGTATAGCAGGTGATGCCTCTTTAGTATAGCAGGTGCTGCCTCTAGTATAACAGGCCTCTTCAGTATACTGTAGCAGGTGCTGCCTATTTAGTATAGCAGGTGATGCATCTAGTATAGCAGGTGCTTCCCCGTTAGTATAGCAGGTGCTGCCTCTTTAGTGTAGCGGGTGCTGCCTCTTTAGCAGCTGCTGCCTCTTTAGTATAACAGGTTCTGCCTCTTTTTAGTATAGCAGGAGCCGCCTCTTTAGTAAAACTGTAGCAGGTGCTGCCTCTAGTATAACAGGTGCTGCATCTTTAGTATAGCAGGTGCTGCCTCTTTAGTATAGCAGGTGCTGCCTCTTTAGTATAACAGGTTCTGCCTCTTTAGTATAGCAGGTGCTGCCTCTAGTATAACAGGCCTCTTTAGTATACTGTAGCAGGTGCTGCCTCTAGTATAACAGGCCTCTTTAGTATACTGTAGCAGGTGCTGCCTCTAGTATAACAGGCCTCTTTAGTATTCTGTAGCAGGTGCTGCCTCTAGTATAACAGGCCTCTTCAGTATACTGTAGCAGGTGCTGCCTCTTTAGTATAGCAGGTGCTGCCTCTTTAGTATCGCGGGTGCTGCCTCTTTAGCAGCTGCTGCCCCATTAGTATAGCAGTTGCTGCCTCTTTAGTATAGCAGGTGCTGCCTCTTTAATATAACAGGTGCTGCCTCTCTAGTATAGCAGGTGCTGCCTCTTTAGTATCGCGGGTGCTGCCTCTTTAGCAGCTGCTGCCTCTTTAGCAGGTGCTGCCCCATTAGTATAGCAGGTGCTGCCTCTTTAGTATAGCAGGTGCTGCCTCTTTAATATAACAGGTGCTGCCTCTTTAGTACAGCAGGTACTGCCTCTTTAGTATAGCAGGTGCTGCGTCTTTAGTATAACAGGTGCTGCCTCTTTAGTATAACAGGTGCTGCCTCTTTAGTGTAACAGGTGCTGCCTCTTTAATATAACAGGTGCTGCCTCTTTAGTATACTGTAGCAGGTGCTGCCTCTTTAGTATAGCAGGTGCTGCCTCTTTAGTATAGCAGGTGCTGCCTCTTTAGTATAGCAGGTGCTGCCTCTTTAGTATAGCAGGTGCTGCGTCTTTAGTATAACAGGTGCTGCCTCTTTAGTATAACAGGTGCTGCGTCTTTAGTATAACAGGTGCTGCCTCTTCAGTACAGCAGGTTCTGCCTCTTTAGTATAACAGGTGCTGCCTCTTTAGTATAACAGGTGCTGCCTCTTTAGTATAGCAGGTGCTGCCTCTCTCATATAACAGGTGCTGCCTCTTTTGATGACTTCTGTAACCGTAATAGCCTTGGTTTCATGCATGTTAACATTAGAAGCCTCCTCCCTAAGTTTGTTTTATTCACTGCGTTAGCACACTCTGCCAACCCGGATGTCCTAGCTGTGTCTGAATCTTGGCTCAGGAAGTCCACCAAAAACTCTGAAATCTTCATCCCTAACTACAACGTTTTCAGACAAGATAGAACGACCAAAGGGGGCGGTGTTGTAATCTACTGCAGAGATAGCCTGCAGAGTTCTGTCCTGCTATCCAGGTCTATACCCAAACAATTTGAACTTCTACATTTAAAAATCCACCTCTCCAAAAACAAGTCTCTCACCGTTGCCGCCTGCTATAGACCCCCCTCGGCCCCTAGCTGGACACCATATGTGAACTGATTGCCCCCCATCTATCTTCAGAGCTCGTGCTACTAGGTGACCTAAACTGGGACATGCTTAACACCCCAGCCATCCTACAATCCAAGCTTGATGCCCTCAATCTCACACAAATGATTAATGAACCCACCAGGTACAACCCCAAAGCCGCAAACACTGGCACCCTCATAGATATCATCCTAACCAACGTGCCCTCTAAATACACCTCTGCTGTTTTCAACCAAGATCTCAGCGATCACTGCCTCATTGCCTGCATCCGTAATGGGTCAGCGGTCAAACGACCTCCACTCATCACTGTCAAACGCTCCCTGAAACATTTCAACGAGCAAGCCTTTCTAATCGACCTGGCCCTGGTATCCTGGAAGGATATTGACCTCCTCCCGTCAGTAGAGGATACCTGGTTATTTTTTTTAAATGCCTTCCTCACCATCTTAAATAAGCATGCCCCTTTCAAGAAATTTAGAACCAGGAACAGATATAGCCCTTGTTTCTCCCCAGACCTGACTGCCCTTAACCAACACAAAAATATCCTGTGGCGTTCTGCATTAGCATCGAACTGGCCCCGTTATATGCAACTTTTCAGGGAAGTTAGAAACCAATACACACAGGCAGTTAGAAACGCCAAGGCTAGCTTTTTCAAGCAGAAATTTGCTTCCTGCAACTCAAACTCTAAAAAGTTCTGGGACATTGTAAAGTCCATGGAGAATAAGAACACCTCCTCCCAACTGCCCACTGCACTGAGAATAGGAAACTCTGTCACCACCGATAAGCCCACTATAATTGAGAATTTCAATAAGCATTTTTCTACGGGTGGCCATGCTTTCCACCTAACTACCCCTACTGCATTCAACAGCACTGCACCCCCCACAGCTACTCGCCCAAGCCTCCCCCATTTCTCCTTCTCCCAAATCCATTCAGCTGATGTTCTGAAAGAGCTGCAAAATCTGGACCCCTACAAATCAGCTGGGCTTGACAATCTGGACCCTTTCTTTCTAAAATGATCTGCCGAAATTATTGCAACCCCTATTACGAGCCTGTTCAACCTCTCTTTCGTGTCGTCTGAGATTCCCATAGATTGGAAAGCAGCTGCTGTCATCCCCCTCTTCAAAGGAGGTGACACTCTTGACCCAAATTGCTACAGACCTATATCCATCCTACCCTGCCTTTCTAAGGTCTTCGAAAGCCAAGTCAACAAACAGATTACCGACCATTTCGAATCCCACTGCAACCTCTCCGCTATGCAATCTGGTTTCAGAGCTGGTCATGGGTGCACCTCAGCCACGCTCAAGGTCCTAAACGACATCGTAACCGCCATCGATAAGAAACAATACTGTGCTGCCGTATTCATTGACCTGACCAAAGCTTTTGACTCTGTTAATCACCACATCCTCATCGGCAGACTCAGTAGCCTTGGTTTCTCAAACGATTGCGTCGCCTGGTTCACCAACTACTTCTCTGATAGAGTTCAGTGTGTCAAATCGGAGGGCCTGCTGTCCGGACCTCTGGCAGTCTCTATGGGGGTACCACAGGGTTCATTTCTTGGGCCAACTCTTTTCTCTGTATACATCAATGATGTCGCTCTTACTGCTGGTGAATCTCTGATCCACCTCTACGCAGACGACACCATTCTGTATACTTCTGGCCCTTCTTTGGACACTGTGTTAACAACCCTCCAGACGAGCTTCAATGCCATACAACTCTCCTTCCGTGGTCTCCAACTGCTCCTAAATACAAGTAAAACTAAATGCATGCTCTTCAACCGATCGCTGCCTGCACCTGCCCGCCTGTCCAGCATCACTTCTCTGGACGGTTCTGACTTAGAATTTGTGGACAACTACAAATACCTAGGTGTCTGGTTAGACTGTAAACTCTCCTTCCAGACTCACATCAATCATCTCCAATCCAAAGTTAAATCTAGAATTGGCTTCCTATTTCGCAACAAAGCATCCTTCACTCATGCTGCCAAACATACCCTCGTAAAACTGACCATCCTACCAATCCTCGACTTCGGCGATGTCATTTACAAAATAGCCTCCAATACCCTACTCAACAAGCTGGATGCAGTCTATCACAGTGCCATCCGTTTTGTCACCAAAGCCCCATATACTACCCACCACTGCGACCTGTACGCTCTCGTTGGCTGGCCTTCGCTTCATAATCGTCGCCAAACCCACTGGCTCCAGGTCATCTACAAGACCCTGCTAAGTAAAGTCCCCCCTTATCTCCGCTCACTGATCACCATAGCAGCACCCACCTGTAGCACGCGCTCCAGCAGGTATATCTCTCTGGTCACCCCTAAAGCCAACTCCTCCTTTGGTCGTCTCTCCTTACAGTTCTCAGCTGCCAATGACTGGAACGAACTACAAAAATCTCTGAAACTGGAAACACTTATCTCCCTCACTAGCTTTAAGCACCAGCTATCAGAGCAGCTCCCAGAGCAGCTCCCAGATCACTGCACCTGTACATAGCCCATCTATAATTTAGCCCAAACTACTACCTCTTCCCCTACTGTATTTATTTATTTTATTTATTTTGCTCCTTTGCACCATATTATTTATATTTTAACTTTGAACTTTCTTCAAATAACAAATCTACCATTCCAGTGTTTTACTTGCTATACTTTATTTACTTTGCCACCATGGCCTTTTTTGCCTTTACCTCCCTTATCTCACGTCATTTGCTCACATTTGCTCACATTGTATATAGTCTTATTTTTTTCTACTGTATCATTGATTGTATGTTGTTATACTCCATGTGTAACTCTGTGTTTTTGTATGTTGTCGAACTGCTTTGCTTTATCTTGGCCAGGTCGCAATTGTAAATGAGAACTTGTTCTCAACTTGCCTACCTGGTTAAATAAAGGTGAAATAAATAAATAAAATACACACTCTCTAGACTATATATATGGTTATATATGGTTAAATAAAGGTGAAATAAAAAATAAATAAAAAATAGTATAGCAGGTGCTGCCTCTTTAGTATAGCAGGTGCTGCCTCTTTAGTATAACAGGTGCTGCCTCTTTAGTATAGCAGGTGCTGCCTCTTTAGTATAGCAGGTGCTGCCTCTTTAGTATAACAGGTGCTGCCTCTTTAGTATAGCAGGTGCTGCCTCTTTAGTATAGCAGGTGCTGCCTCTTTAGTATAACAGGAGCTGCCTCTTTAGTATAGCAGGAGCTGCCTCTTTAGTATAGCAGGTGCTGCCTCTTTAGTATAGCAGGTTCTGCCTCTTTAGTATAACAGGTGCTGCCTCTTTAGTATAGCAGGTGCTGCCTCTTTAGTATAACAGGAGCTGCCTCTTTAGTATAGCAGGTGCTGCCTCTTTAGTATAGCAGGTGCTGCCTCTTTAGTATAGCAGGTGCTGCCTCTTTAGTATAGCAGGTGCTGCCTCTTTAGTATAGCAGGTGCTGCCTCTTTAGTATAGCAGGTGCTGCCTCTAGTATAACAGGTGTTGCCTCTAGTATAACAGGTGCTGCCTCTTTAGTATAGCAGGTGCTGCCTCTTTAGTATAACAGGTGTTGCCTCTAGTATAACAGGTGCTGCCTCTTTAGTATAGCAGGTGCTGCCTCTTTAGTATAGCAGGAGCTGCCTATCAGTGAGAACAATTAGCTGGGAGAATATCTGATACATACAAAAGATGCTACATATACAGAATATCGGTCAGGCAAATCTGTTACAGAATATCTATCAGGCAAGTCTATAACAGAATATCTATCAGGCAAGTCTATATTTTCACTATCATGTGGATTGTGGTGTGTATCTGACTGGGTTTCGGACTTTTGTCTCCTGCGAACAACAAAATTGTTAGCCCTGCAATGTGCTGGTGATACCCTGTGAAAGTGATGTCATTCTACCAGGGTCAGTACCCTAATCTTTTGATTAGGCTTGACGATTATATCATCAAATTTGTGAAAACGCAGTCATTTAAAGATGTATATAAAATAATATTTGTGTTTGTGGATGAATTTACTTCTGCCAGATGCCTTTAATGAAGTTTTGTCTCTGAAGACTACCAGGTTACTTCTTAGAAAAATGACGTGTCACTTTCATAGTGTATTGTGTGTCTGCCTGTCCCACTGGGTTTTCATCCCAGGTCCCCTGTGCACCGGGAGACCTGGTTAGACCACTGAGCTAAGGCCTGGTCAGTATATTGGGAAGCTAATGCAAGTCTTCAGATCTCAGGCAAGATTACTAATCACATGAGTACGTGTCACAGAACCACATCCAGTACCTATGGATGATACACTGAGCTTGGTCATTGTCCCAATCAATGCGTAGAGAATAGTTTATTTTGGGCTCTCCTCTTGTCTCTTTACCAACCAAATCTCCATATTAGGCATATTTCACACGTCCTGGTGTAGCCTGTGTCACTGTTGCTAAGCTACCCGCCCCTGTCTGCTCCTCAACCGTGCCAGCTCAAGGCTGCAGAGCTCTCTGCTAGTTCTCTCTCTGTGTGTGTGTGTGTGTGTGTGTGTGTGTGTGTGTGTGTGTGTGTGTGTGTGTGTGTGTGTGTGTGTGTGTGTGTGTGTGTGAGAGAGGGTGGCATCTCGCAAGGCTGCTGCCATCCTATCCACATATGCTGCCTGGCAGGCCAATGACATCCATCCTCAGTACCCGCATTCTCTTTTTTTCCCACGTGGGGTGGAGAGAGGGAGGGAGGACGTGGGGTGGAGGGAGGACGTGGGGTGGAGAGAGGGAGTGAGGACGTGGGGTGGAGGGAGGGAGGGAGGACGTGGGGTGGAGAGAGGGAGGGAGGGAGGACGTGGGGTGGAGAGAGGGAGGGAGGACGTGGGGTGGAGAGAGGGAGGGAGGACGTGGGGTGGAGGGAGGACGTGGGGTGGAGAGAGGGAGGGAGGACGTGGGGTGGAGAGAGGGAGGGAGGGAGGATGTGGGGTGGAGAGAGGGAGGGAGGGAGGACGTGGGGTGGAGAGAGGGAGGGAGGGAGGACGTGGGGTGGAGAGAGGGAGGACGTGGGGTGGAGAGAGGGAGGGAGGACGTGGGGTGGAGAGAGGGAGGGAGGGAGGACGTGGGGTGGAGAGAGGGAGGGAGGGAGGACGTGGGGTGGAGAGAGGGAGGGAGGACGTGGGGTGGAGAGAGGGAGGGAGGACGTGGGGTGGAGAGAGGGAGGGAGGGAGGACGTGGGGTGGAGAGAGGGAGGGAGGGAGGACATGGCAGGAAAAAAAGAAAGGAGGTGGGGAAGCACCTTATATATATATATGCTGAAGATTATGTAATCCTCTCCTCCTCCTCATCTCTACTCCCTCCTCCTTCCTTCTCTCCTCCTCCCTCCTCCTCATCTCTACTCCCTCCCCCTCTTCTCCTTCCTCCTCTTCTCCTCCCTGCTCCAAATATCTACTCTCTCCCCCTCTCCTCCCTCCTCCTCTCCTCCTCCCTCCTCCTCATCTCGACTCTCCACTAACATCCTCCTTGCCAGCTAGCATCCTGGCAGTGGACAGGCAGAATTGGAGCTTTTCAAGTAATGGTGCATCACAACCATTCTTACTTTTAGAAACACAACAGACAGCAGGCGACAAGGACACAAGGCTATATAAGGGCTGTGCGAGTATTTTGAGATACAGTATCTGACCCTTGATACCATTGACTCATTCGACAAGGGTGCGCCCTCCCCCTTCCTCTATCAACCTTTCCTCCCTCTCCCTCCAAAGGCAGGAATGCCCTTAACCAACATAAAAGAGAGAGGGGTAATCTGCAGCGTTTGCGTTGGTGTTTGGGGCAGGGAGCTGGCTCAGCAGTGTATTTATCCCCCTGTGGGATCGCCAGCGCATAAAAGAATTGCTGCAGCGAGGCTCTCATTCAGAGCAGGATTAGCGCATCATTACTCCATTTTACTAGTCCTGCCCCGGCCCACCACAGACATGCACAGAGCATTCAATGCAGCGACTGCTGGACAGTTCTATCTAGACCATACAGCCAGATAGTCAGCCCACTCACACTGCACTCATCCCTCCCTCTTTTCTCTTTCTCTCTCTCCCTTCTCTTTCTCCCCCTCTCTCTCTTTCTCTCTCTCCCTCTCTGTCTGTCTCTCTCTCTGTCTTTCTCCCTTCTCTCTCTCTCTCTCTCTCTCTCTCTCTCTCTCTGCCTGACAGGGGCATCTCTATTCCCTCCCTCTACAGTGGGGTTTGATGAGTGGAATCCTACATTGGATGACCGTATGTTTTGTAAATCTCATTGAGCCGGATGCTATTTTTAGCCGGAGGAACAGCTATGGGGTGGTGTCGTGGTGGTACCCCCTCTGTACAGCTACTGGCAATTACTCACTCACACCACCGCTCACTATGTATGCAATGTGCATCCCAAATGGCACCCTATTCCCTATAGACTGCACTACTTTTCACAAGATCCCTATGGGAGAGTGTACCATTTGGGACATAGAATATGTGTTGGATTCAGGTCTATTCTTCTCTGGCAAGCAAACTGATTAGCTGGATATGTTTCAGTCAGAATCAGCCCTCTGTGGGCACAATGAAGTGCTGCTTCTGAGGCTCAACATTTCTTTCAAAACCTGATGAGCTCATTCTATACCAGTATCGTCTCATTCGATACCAGTATCGTCTCATTCGACACCAGTATCGTCTCATTCGACACCAGTATCGTCTCATTCGACACCAGTATCGTCTCATTCGACACCAGTATCGTCTCATTCGACACCAGTATCGTCTCATTCGACACCAGTAGTGTCTCATTCGACACCAGTAGTGTCTCATTCGACACCAGTATTGTCTCATTCTATACCAGTATTGTCTCATTCTATACCAGTATTGTCTCAATCGACACCAGTATTGTCTCAATCGACACCAGTATTGTCTCAATCGACACCAGTATTGTCTCATTCGACACCAGTATTGTCTCATTCGACACCAGTATTGTCTCATTCGACACCAGTATTGTCTCAATCGACACCAGTATTGTCTCATTCGACACCAGTATTGTCTCATTCGACACCAGTATTGTCTCAATCGACACCAGTATTGTCTCAATCGACACCAGTATTGTCTCAATCGACACCAGTATTGTCTCATTCGACACCAGTATTGTCTCATTCGACACCAGTATTGTCTCATTCGACACCAGTATTGTCTCAATCGACACCAGTATTGTCTCATTCGACACCAGTATTGTCTCATTCGACACCAGTATTGTCTCAATCGACACCAGTATTGTCTCAATCGACACCAGTATTGTCTCATTCGACACCATTAGTGTCTCATTCTATACCAGTAGTGTCTCATTCGACACCAGCGATACCAGTAGTGTCTCATTCGATACCAGCGATACCAGTATTGTCTTCCCTGTGGCTCAGTTGGTAGAGCATGGTGTTTGCAATGCCAGTATGGTGTGTGCAACGCCAGGGTTGTGGGTTCGATTCCCACGGGGGGCCAGTACAAAAAAAAGAAAAAGAAATGCATGAAATTAAATTAAATGGATGTATTCACTACTGTAAGTCGTTCTGGATAAGAGCGTCTGCTAAATGACTAAAATGTCAAATGTAAAAATGTCTCATAAACCTTTCTGTTATATCAATAATCTCCACTCTCTGTCTCATGTTAGCTTTTTATCCACAAACAAAACAAAATGATATGTATTTCTAAAACTAGATAACACATTTCTTCCTCAATGGGAAACCTTATAAGTATTGTTACTTTCTGTTCTACATTTTTTTACTCCCCTTAGGTTACCTGATGTTAGCCACCTTATGTTACCTGATGTTATCCACCTTATGTTACCTGATGTTATCCACCTTATGTTACCTGATGTTATCCACCTTATGTTACCTGATGTTATCCACCTTAGGTTACCTGATGTTATCCACCTTATGTTACCTGATGTTATCCACCTTATGTTACCTGATGTTATCCACCTTAGGTTACCTGATGTTAGCCACCTTAGGTTACCTGATGTTATCCACCTTATGTTACCTGATGTTAGCCACCTTAGGTTACCTGATGTTATCCACCTTAGGTTACCTGATGTTAGCCACCTTAGGTTACCTGATGTTAGCCACCTTAGGTTACCTGATGTTAGCCACCTTAGGTTACCTGATGTTAGCCACCTTAGGTTACCTGATGTTAGCCACCTCAGGTTACCTGATGTTAGCCACCTTAGGTTACCTGATGTTAGCCGCCTTAGGTTACCTGATGTTAGCCACCTTAGGTTACCTGATGTTAGCCATCTTAGGTTACCTGATGTTATCATCTTAGGTTACCTGATGTTATCCACCTTATGTTACCTGATGTTAGCCACCTTAGGTTACCTGATGTTAGCCATCTTAGGTTACCTGATGTTATCATCTTAGGTTACCTGATGTTATCCAACTTATGTTACCTGATGTTAGCCATCTTAGGTTACCTGATGTTAGCCACCTTAGGTTACCTGATGTTATCATCTTAGGTTACCTGATGTTAGCCGTCTTAGGTTACCTGATGCTAACCATCTTAGGTTACCTGATGCTAACCATCTTAGGTTACCTGATGCTAGCCATCTTAGGTTACCTGATGTTATCATGTTAGGTTACCTGATGTTATCCACCTTAGGTTACCTGATGTTAGCCGTCTTAGGTTACCTGATGCTAGCCATCTTAGGTTACCTGATGCTAGCCATCTTAGGTTACCTGATGTTATCATCTTAGGTCACCTGATGCTATCATCTTAGGTTACCTGATGTTATCATCTTAGGTTACCTGATGTTATCATCTTAGGTTACCTGATGTTATCATCTTAGGTTACCTGATGTTATCATCTTAGGTTACCTGATGTTTGCCATCTCAGGTTACCTGATGTTATCCATCTCAGGTTACCTGGTGATATCCATCTCAGGTTACCTGATGTATATTTTCCTCCACATGAAAACAGAGCACAGGGGAGGCAGCTAGGAGAAATAAAAATGGTGTGTTAAGATCCACCTTTTAAATGACATCTCTGTGGCTCAGATGGTCTGAGTCCCAAATGGAACCCTTTTCCCTATATACTGTAGTGTTCTACATTTGACAAGGGCCCATAGGGAGAATAGGAGGGAATAGGGTGTCATTTGGGACTCCCTGGAACGTAAACGGCTCTCTATCCACCGGATGTGTACCAAACTCACTAAAAGTGGCAGTAATAAAGTCTCTCTTGAAAAAGCCAAATCTTGACCCAGAAAATATAAAAAACTATCGGCATATATCGAATCTTCCATTCCTCTCAAAAAAAATTGAAAAAGCTGTTGCGCAGCAACTCACTGCCTTCCTGAAGACAAACAATGTATACGAAACGCTTCAGTCTGGTTTTAGACCCCATCATAGCACTGAGACTGCACTTGTGAAGGTGGTAAATTACCTTTTAATGGCATCAGACCAAGGCTCTGCATCTGTCCTTGTGCTCCTAGATCTTAGTGCTGCTTTTGATATCATCGATCACCACATTCTTTTGGAGAGATTGGAAACCCAAATCGTTCTACACGGACAAGTTCTGGCCTGGTTTAGATCTTATCTGATGGAAAGATATCAGTTTGTCTCTGTGAATGGTTTGTCCTCAGACAAATCAACTGTACATTTCGGTGTTCCTCAAGGTTCTGTTTTAGGACCACTATTGTTTTCACTATATATTTTACCTCTTGGATGTCATTCGAAAACATAATGTTAAATTTCACTGCTATGTGGATGACACACAGCTATACATTTCAATGAAACATGGTGAAGCCCCAAAATTGCCCTCGCTAGAAGACTGTGTTTCAGACATAAGGAAGTGGATGGCTGCAAACTTTCTACTTTTAAACTCAGACAAAACAGAGATGCTTGTTCTAGGTCCCAAGAAACAAAGAGATCTTCTGTTGAATCTGACAATTAATCTTGATGGTTGTACAGTCGTCTCAAATAAAACTGTGAAGGACCTCTGCGTTACTCTGGACCCTGATCTCTCTTTTGAAGAACATATCAAGACTGTTTCAAGGACAGCTTTTTTCCATCTACGTAACATTGCAAAAATCAGAAACTTTCTGTCCAAAAATGACGCAGAAAAATTAATCCATGCTTTTTTTACTTCTAGGTTGGACTACTGCAATGCTCTACTTTCCGGCTACCCGGATGAAGCACTAAATAAACTTCAGTAAGTGATAAATACGGCTGCTAGAATCCTGACTAGAACCCCAAATTTGTATCATATTACTCCAGTGCTAGCCTCCCTACACTGGCTTCCTAAGGCAAGGGCTGATTTCAAGGTTTTACTGCTAACCTACAAAGCATTACATGGGCTTGCTCCTACCTATCTTTCCGATTTGGTCCTGCCGTACATACCTACACGTACGCTACGGTCGCAAGACGCAGGCCTCCTAATTGTCCCTAGAATTTCAAAGCAAACAGCTGGAGGCAGGGCTTTCTCTTATAGAGCTCCATTTTTATGGAATAGTCTGCCTACCCATGTGAGAGATGCAGACTCGGTCTCAACCTTTAAGTCTTTACTAAAGACTCATCTCTTCAGTAGGTCCTATGATTGAGTGTAGTCTGGCCCAGGAGTGTGAAGGTGAACGGAAAGGCTCTGGAGCAACGAACCACCCTTGCTGTCTCTGCCTGGCCGGTTCCCCTCTCTCCACTGGGATTCTCTGCCTCTAACCCTATTACAGGGGCTGAGTCACTGGCTTACTGGTGTTCTTCCATGTCGTCCCTAGGAGGGGTGCGTCACTTGAGTGGGTTGAGTCACTGACGTGGTCTTCCTGCCTGGGTTGGCGCCCCTCCTTGGGTTGTGCCATGGCGGAGATCTTTGTGGGCTATACTCGGCCTTGTCTCAGGATGGTAAGTTGGTGGTTGAAGATTTACCTCCAGTGGTGTGGGGGCTGTGCTTTGGCAAAGTGGGTGGGGTTATATCCTGCCTGTTTGGCCCTGTCCGGGGGTATCATCGGATGGGGCCACATTGTCTCCTGACCCCTCCTGTCTCAGCCTCCAGTATTTATGTTGCAGTAGTTTATGTGTCGGGGGGCTAGGGTCAGTCTGTTATATCTGGAGTATTTCTCCTGTCTTATCCGGTGTCCTGTGTGAATTTAAGTAAGCTCTCTCTAATTCTCTCTTTCTTTCTTTCTCTCTCTCAGAGGACCTGAGCCCTGGGACCATCCCTCAGGACTACCTGACATGATGACTCCTTGCTGTCCCCAGTCCACCTGGCCGTGCTGCTGCTCCAGTTTCAACTGTTCTGCCTGCGGCTATGGAACCCTGACCTGTTCACCGGACAGGCTATCTGTCCCAGACCTGCTGTTTTCAACTCTCTAGAGACAGCAGGAGCGGTAGATATACTCTCAATGATCGGCTATGAAAAGCCAACTGACATTTACTCTTGAGGTGCTGACTTGTTGCACCCTCGACAACTACTGTGATTATTATTATTTGACCATGCTGGTCATTTATGAACATTTGAACATCTTGGCCATGTTCTGTTATAATCTCCACCCGGCACAGCCAGAAGAGGACTGGCCACCCCTCATAGCCTGGTTCCTCTCTAGGTTTCTTCCTAGGATTTGGCCTTTCTAGGGAGTTTTTCCTAGCCACCATGCTTCTACACCTGCATTACTTGCTGTTTAGGGTTTTAGGCTGGGTTTCTGTACAGCACTTTGAGATATCAGCTGATGTAAGAAGGGCTATATAAATTAATTTAATTTGATTTGATTTACTGCTGCCCTATTGTTTTGGACAGGGTACAGGAAGTGAACCGCCTCATTTTTTTATTTTACTTTTGCTCTCTAGCCCCACCAAGATGGACCTGTCACAAAGACTAGGGGTGTGTGTATCTCGCATCCAGTTGTCTCCCTGTTCTCTCGTGTCATCTTTCATTTGTGTTGCTCTACCAGTGGAAAACATTCAGTAAATGTATATTTAAATGTTTAGCAGCGCTAAAATTAAAGAAAGTGATCGTGCACTTCCTTATGTAACAGAGGTGGTTTGGTGAACCACACTCCAGTGATGCCTTGTCTAAGAACTGAAGACTTGCAATAGTTCCCCAAGCTAATGCTTTCATTTTAGTTCAGTCTTGTGGCGTGCAGGAGACCCTAATTTCAACCCAGTTACACCAGGGTCTTTTAGTTACAGTACATGTAGTTTATTTTATTTACCCCATTAGGGGTTTGGGAATTTTGTGTCACTCTGGTATAAAGGATTTTGGAGACAGACGGAGGAATACACAAGAAGGGTTTTTAATCCATCCAAAACAAACATACAAAAACACTGGGCTGTACCCAAACAAAAGAGCGAGGGTAAACCTTGTTGAACGCCACGGGACGATACCAGTAATACACAATATATATAGCACGCAGCATAACAGCTGCACCAACACATAGGTACTCACACCACCAACGGACATGGGAACAATAATGGACAGCCCAATGGAAACCAAAGGGCACACTTATACAAGTACTAATCAGTGGGAATAGGGGACAGGTGTGTGTAATGAAAGTTCCGGAGGGATCCGTGACACTTTAACCAGTGACATTTACTAATGATTACTGTTGATTGTTGAACTGTGCACAATGAAATGGTTGTCACTGATTTAAACATGCTTTTCTACCATTGTAGAAACTGAGAAATGAATTGCTGAGATTGAGCCATAGCTTTGTGTTGCCGTAGTGAAGTGAATCAGAACATTCTAAAAACTCACCATATTGCAGCTCCAGCTTGGGAAGGAATGAAAATCCACTCCACACGCACACTATCCACACACACACACACTGGGTAGTGTGCTAACACTATCCATACACACACACTGACTATCCATACACATACTGGGTTGTGTGCTAACACTATCCACACACACACACTGGGTAGTGTGCTAACACTATCCACACACACACACTGGGTAGTGTGCAAACACTATCCACACACACACACTGGGTAGTGTGCAAACACTATCCACACACACACACACTGGGTAGTGTGCTAACACTATCCACACACACACTGGGTAGTGTGCTAACACTATCCACACACACACACACTGGGTAGTGTGCTAACACTATCCATACACACACACTGGGTAGTGTGCTAACACTATCCATACACACACACACACTGGGTAGTGTGCTAACACTATGCACACACACACACTGGGTAGTGTGCTAACACTATCCATACACACACACTGGGTAGTGTGCTAACACTATCCATACACACACTGGGTAGTGTGCTAACACTATCCATACACACACACACTGGGTAGTGTGCTAACACTATCCATACACACACTGGGTAGTGTGCTAACACTATCCACACACACACTGGGTAGTGTGCTAACACTATCCACACACACACACTGGGTAGTGTGCAAACACTATCCATACACACACTGGGTAGTGTGCTAACACTATCCACACACACACACACTGGGTAGTGTGCTAACACTATCCATATACACACACTGGGTAGTGTGCAAACACTATCCATACACACACGGGGTAGTGTGCTAACACTATCCACACACACACACACTGGGTAGTGTGCTAACACTATCCATACACACACACACACTGGGTAGTGTGCTAACACTATCCACACACACACAGTGGGTAGTGTGCTAACACTATCCATACACACACACTGACTATCCATACACACACACTGGGTAGTGTGCTAACACTATCCATACACACACTGGGTAGTGTGCTAACACTATCCACACACACACACACTGGGTATTGTGCTAACACTATCCATATACACACACTGGGTAGTGTGCAAACACTATCCATACACACACGGGGTAGTGTGCTAACACTATCCACACACACACACACTGGGTAGTGTGCTAACACTATCCATACACACACACACACTGGGTAGTGTGCTAACACTATCCACACACACACAGTGGGTAGTGTGCTAACACTATCCATACACACACACTGACTATCCATACACACACAGGGGGTAGTGTGCTAACACTATCCATACACACACACGGGGTAGTGTGCAAACACTATCCATACACACACTGGGTAGTGTGCTAACACAATCCATACACACACTGGGTAGTGTGCTAACACTATCCACACACACACACTGGGTAGTGTGCAAACACTATCCACACACACACACTGGGTAGTGTGCAAACACTATCCATACACACACACACGGGGTAGTGTGCTAACACTATCCATACACACACACGGGGTAGTGTGCTAACACTATCCATACACACACACACTGGGTAGTGTGCTAACACTATCCACACACACACACACACTGGGTAGTGTGCAAACACTATCCACACACACACACTGGGTAGTGTGCAAACACTATCCATACACACACACACGGGGTAGTGTGCTAACACTATCCATACACACACACGGGGTAGTGTGCTAACACTATCCATACACACACACACTGGGTAGTGTGCTAACACTATCCACACACACACGGGGTAGTGTGCTAACCCTATCCATACACACACTCCTTGCTGTCCCCAGTCCACCTGGCCGTGCTGCTGCTCCAGTTTCAACTGTTCTGCCTGCGGCTATGGAACCCTGACCTGTTCACCGGACAGGCTATCTGTCCCAGACCTGCTGTTTTCAACTCTCTAGAGACAGCAGGAGCGGTAGATATACTCTCAATGATCGGCTATGAAAAGCCAACTGACATTTACTCTTGAGGTGCTGACTTGTTGCACCCTCGACAACTACTGTGATTATTATTATTTGACCATGCTGGTCATTTATGAACATTTGAACATCTTGGCCATGTTCTGTTATAATCTCCACTGGGTAGTGTGCTAACACTTTCCATACACACACACTGGGTAGTGTGCTAACACTTTCCATACACACACACTGGGTAGTGTGCTAACACTATCCACACACACACTGGGTAGTGTGCTAACACTATCCATACACACACTGGGTAGTGTGCTAACACTATCCACACACACACACTGGGTAGTGTGCAAACACTATCCATACACACACTGGGTAGTGTGCTAACACTGTGCACACACACACACACACACTGGGTAGTGTGCTAACACTATCCACACACACACTGGGTAGTGTGCAAACACTATCCATACACACACTGGGTAGTGTGCTAACACTTTCCATACACACACACACTGGGTAGTGTGCTAACACTTTCCATACACACACACTGGGTAGTGTGCTAACACTTTCCATACACACACACTGGGTAGTGTGCTAACACTATCCACACACACACACTGGGTAGTGTGCTAACACTATCCACACACACACACACTGGGTAGTGTGCTAACACTATCCACACACACACACTGGGTAGTGTGCTAACACTATCCACACACACACACTGGGTAGTGTGCTAACACTATCCACACACACACACACTGGGTAGTGTGCTAACACTATCCATACACACACTGGGTAGTGTGCTAACACTATCCATACACACACACACTGGGTAGTGTGCTAACACTATCCATACACACACACTGGGTAGTGTGCTAACACTATCCACACACACACACACACTGGGTAGTGTGCTAAGACAATCCACACACACACTGGGTAGTGTGCTAACACTATCCATACACACACACACACTGGGTAGTGTGCTAACACAATCCACACACACACGGGGTAGTGTGCTAACACTATCCACACACACACTGGGTAGTGTGCTAACACTTTCCATACACACACACTGGGTAGTGTGCTAACACTATCCACACACACACACACACGGGGTAGTGTGCAAACACTATCCATACACACACTGGGTAGTGTGCAAACACTGTGCACACACACACACACACTGGGTAGTGTGCAAACACTGTGCACACACTGGGTAGTGTGCAAACACTGTGCACACACACACACACTGGGTAGTGTGCAAACACTACGCGCACACACACACACACTGGGTAGTGTGCAAACACTGTGCGCACACACACACACTGGGTAGTGTGCTAACACTATCCACACACACACACACGGGGTAGTGTGCAAACACTATCCATACACACACTGGGTAGTGTGCAAACACTGTGCACACACACACTGGGTAGTGTGCAAACACTGTGCACACACACTGGGTAGTGTGCAAACACTGTGCACACACACACACACTGGGTAGTGTGCTAACACTATCCACACACACACACACTGGGTAGTGTGCTAACACTATCCATACACACACTGGGTAGTGTGCTAACACTATCCATACACACACTGGGTAGTGTGCAAACACTGTGCACACACACACACACTGGGTAGTGTGCTAACACTATCCATACACACACTGGGTAGTGTGCTAACACTATCCATACACACACTGGGTAGTGTGCTAACACTATCCATACACACACTGGGTAGTGTGCTAACACTATCCACACACACACACTGGGTAGTGTGCTAACACTATCCACACACACACACACTGGGTAGTGTGCTAACACTATCCACACACACACACACACTGGGTAGTGTGCTAACACTATCCATACACACACTGGGTAGTGTGCTAACACTATCCATACACACACTGGGTAGTGTGCTAACACTATCCATACACACACTGGGTAGTGTGCTAACACTATCCATACACACACTGGGTAGTGTGCTAACACTATCCATACACACACACACCATGTCTGATGTGAGGCCCATCCTCACCTGAGATGTATGTAGTCAGAATAACAAAGACTATTACAGCTTCCTTGCTGGTCTGCTCTGACATGGAGGAGGAGGGATGCAACCCATTCACCTCTGTCTGTATACAGTAGGGTTTGGTTCCCTGGTCCAGCCCTGCAGTAACACACCTGATTCAAGAGGATGAATCAATTATAGAAATATAACTCCTTGGGTGGGTAATGGGTGAACTATGGTATCGGGTGCTAACACCCTTCTAGGAATTGCATTTCTATGGAGTAAAATGTTCCAATGATATATATATATATTGGAAGGCGTGGCCCCGTTTCCAGACAGTTATCCATCATGCAGTTAGACTTGTTGCCAGATCTGTTTGTGCTTTAGCCAACCTCCTCTATTGAGTGTGTTGCCGTGACAACAGAGGAGTTGGCTAAAGCACCAACCGATCTGGCCACCAAGATACAGTGACGGGGTAGTAGGGTTCATGACATTGTTCAACCATTGATTCACATAGCTTTTTCTCACACTGACAACCAACAGCCTGACTGCTCCCTTCCTCCCTCATCGTTTGACTCTGTCCTGGGTCCCCAAAGGTGGAAACATGCTAGGAGGAGGCCAATCTATTACCCCTGTAGTGATACAGTGATAACCCCCAGCTCTACCCTGTATTGATGCAGTGATAACCCCCAGCTCTACCCTGTAGTGATGCAGTGATAACCCCCAGTTCTACCCTGTAGTGATGCAGTGATAACCCCCATTTCTACCCTGTAGTGATGCAGTGATAACCCCCAGTTCTACCCTGTAGTGATACAGTGATAACCCCCAGTTCTACCCTGTATTGATGCAGTGATAACCCCCAGCTCAACCCTGTAGTGATGCAGTGATAACCACAGCTCTACCCTGTAGTGATGCAGTGATAACCCCCAGCTCTACCCTGTAGTGATACAGTGATAACCCCCAGCTCTACCCTGTAGTGATACAGTGATAACCCCCAGCTCTACCCTGTAGTGATGCAGTGATAACCACAGCTCTACCCTGTAGTGATGCAGTGATAACCCACAGCTCAACCCTGTAGTGATGCAGTGATAACCACAGCTCTACCCTGTAGTGATGCAGTGATAACACCCAGTTCTACCCTGTAGTGATGCAGTGATAACCCACAGCTCAACCCTGTAGTGATGCAGTGATAACCCACCCATCTCTACCCTGTAGTGATGCAGTGATAACCACAGCTCTACCCTGTAGTGATGCAGTGATAACCCCCAGTTCTACCCTGTAGTGATGCAGTGATAACCACAGCTCTACCCTGTAGTGATGCAGTGATAACCCCCAGTTCTACCCTGTAGTGATGCAGTGATAACCACAGCTCTACCCTGTAGTGATGCAGTGATAACCCCCAGCTCTACCCTGTAGTGATGCAGTGATAACCACAGCTCTACCCTGTAGTGATGCAATGATAACCCCGTTCAACCCTGTAGTGATGCAGTGATAACCACAGCTCTACCCTGTAGTGATGCAGTGATAACCCCCAGCTCTACCCTGTAGTGATACAGTGATAACCCCCAGCTCTACCCTGTAGTGATGCAGTGATAACCACAGCTCTACCCTGTAGTGATGCAGTGATAACCCCCAGCTCTACCCTGTAGTGATGCAGTGATAACCCACAGCTCTACCCTGTAGTGATGCAGTGATAACCCCCAGCTCTACCCTGTAGTGATCCAGTGATAACCACAGCTCTACCCTGTAGTGATGCAGTGATAACCCCCAGTTCTACCCTGTAGTGATGCAGTGATAACCCCCAGGTCTACCCTGTAGTGATGCAGTGATAACCCCCAGCTCTACCCTGTAGTGATGCAGTGATAACCCCCAGCTCTACCCTGTAGTGATGCAGTGATAACCCCCAGCTCTACCCTCTAGTGATGCAGTGATAACCACAGCTCTACCCTGTAGTGATGCAGTGATAACCCCCAGCTCTACCCTGTAGTGATGCAGTGATAACCCCCAACTCTACCCTGTAGTGATGCAGTGATAACCCCCAGCTCTACCCTGTAGTGATGTAGTGATAACCCCCAACTCTACCCTGTAGTGATGCAGTGATAACCCCCAGTTCTACCCTGTAGTGATGTAGTGATAACCCCCAGCTCAACCCTGTAGTGATACAGTGATAACCCCCAGCTCTACCCTGTAGTGATGCAGTGATAACCACAGCTCTACCCTGTAGTGATGCAGTGATAACCTCCAGGTCTACCCTGTAGTGATCCAGTGATAACCACAGCTCTACCCTGTAGTGATGCAGTGATAACCCGCAGTTCTACCCTGTAGTAATCCAGTGATAACCACAGCTCTACCCTGTAGTGATGCAGTGATAACCCCCAGTTCAACCCTGTAGTGATGCAGGGATAACCACAGCTCTACCCTGTAGTGATGCAATGATAACCCCCAGTTCAACCCTGTAGTGATGCAGGGATAACCACAGCTCTACCCTGTAGTGATGCAGTGATAACCACAGCTCTACCCTGTAGTGATGCAGTGATAACCCCCAGCTCTACCCTGTAGTGATACAGTGATAACCACAGCTCTACCCTGTAGTGATGCAGTGATAACCCCCAGCTCTACCCTGTAGTGATGCAGTGATAACCCCCATTCCTACCCTGTAGTGATGCAGTGATAACCCCCAGCTCTACCCTGTAGTGATGCAGTGATAACCCCCAGTTCTACCCTTTAGTGATGCAGTGATAACCCCCAGCTCTACCCTGTAGTGATGCAGTGATAACCCACAGCTCTACCCTGTAGTGATGCAGTGATAACCCCCAGCTCTACCCTGTAGTGATGCAGTGATAACCCCCAGCTCTACCCTGTAGTGATGCAGTGATAACCCACAGCTCTACCCTGTAGTGATGCAGTGATAACCCCCAGCTCTACTCTTTATGGATTTCCACTTCCTGTATCTCGCCTCACTCTTTCAGCGATAAGGGATGGGAAGACCCATAGAAATAGAATTATTATCATTCTACGGTTCTCCTCTCCTCCTCTCATCACTAGGTGTGGGTTCTCCTCTCCTCCTCTCGTCAATAGCTGTGGGTTCTCCTCTCCTCCTCTCATCACTAGCTGTGGGTTCTCCTCTCCTCCTCTCATCACTAGGTGTGGGTTCTCCTCTCCTCCTCTCATCACTAACTGTGGGTTCTCCTCTCCTCCTCTCATCACTAGCTGTGGGTTCTCCTCTCCTCCTCTCATCACTAGCTGTGGGTTCTCCTCTCCTCCTCTCATCACTAACTGTGGGTTCTCCTCTCCTCCTCTCATCACTAGCTGTGGGTTCTCCTCTCCTCCTCTCATCACTAGCTGTGGGTTCTCCTCTCCTCCTCTCCTCCTCTCATCACTAGCTGTGGGTTCTCCTCTCCTCCTCTCATCACTAGCTGTGGGTTCTCCTCTCCTCCTCTCATCACTAGCTGTGGGTTCTCCTCTCCTCCTCTCATCACTAGCTGTGGGTTCTCCTTTCCTCCTCTCATCACTAGCTGTGGGTTCTCCTCTCCTCCTCTCATCACTAGCTGTGGGTTCTCCTCTCCTCCTCTCATCACTAGCTGTGGGTTCTCCTCTCCTCCTCTCATCACTAGCTGTGGGTTCTCCTCTCCTCCTCTCATCACTAGCTGTGGGTTCTCCTCTCCTCCTCTCATCACTAGCTGTGGGTTCTCCTCTCCTCCTCTCATCACTAGCTGTGGGTTCTCCTCTCCTCCTCTCATCACTAGGTGTGGGTTCTCCTCTCCTCCTCTCATCACTAGCTGTGGGTTCTCCTCTCCTCCTCTCATCTTTTCTTTCTCTCCTTCGTCTCCCTCTCATGGACTCCTTGACACCCCACAGTCTGCAGCCGATCATCTACTTATTGTGTCTGGAGAGGAGCAGCCGCCCCTTGGCTGCAGACTGCTTTGAACAGATCCCTTTGCATTTACTGTGGATGGGAGGATGTATACCTTGCAGGTGTAACGGTAACGTGTGTTCGGGTGTTTATTTAGACCCAGAACATGTTGGTGTTGTTGTTGTCTAGTCAGACAGGGCCTCTAATCTCCCAAAAAAGATGGGATGTTATTTTCAGTTGTCAATTTTTGTTTTAAGAGATACTTGTGGTGCAGCCTGGTGCAGGCCTGAGATGTAGTTTTCAGACCCCTTTCAGAGGGAACATTTCTTAGACTGGCACCCGAGCTGCCTGTGGTGCATCCTTATTGGCTAAAACAAATTGGGGAAAATGGGTTCCCCAATCCCCACAACACACAGAGTCGGAGATAGGTAAATCATATTCTCTCTGCATGACCTCCTGCTCACAAACGTAATCACTAATTCACAATGATGTCATTATCCGTCCACATTTTTCCAGTAATTCATGTCTGGGTAGAACAAGATGTCTGTGCATTGTGAATAAGCCGGACGCCCACATCGACAGCCCTCATCGGAGAGGAGGCCATATTGTTTCTGACAGAGTTGAGGAAGTACAAGGAGATTAATGTGGGAGAGTGAGTCAACGGAACGATGAGAGAGGAGAGTCCAGACTGTGTGGGAAGCAGTGTTTGTTATCAGTGCACTGGAATGGGAGAGCTCTCCACTCCTCTAGCTTTGCAGGTCTCTCCATGCCTGCCTCAATCCCTCTGCCTAGTAGTGCCTCTTGATGGAACAGCCAGGGAGTTGAGTTCGCCTTCAGAAGGTAAACTAGCACCTGATATTCAGTCTTATTCCCAGAATAAAACACACACGTTTCACACCTCTACTCCTCAGGTAGGCAGGTTACCGCCAGGTTACCGCCAGGTTACCGCCAGGTTGGGCATTGTAATTCTAACTTGGCACAAGCAGACTTTATTCAACTACTCATGGGCTTTATGATTAGTTGAGTTGTTGAATCAGGTGTGCTGAGTTAGAACTACAATGAGCGACCATTGGGTTTCCAGAGAAGTGAAGTTGAGAGGCACTGGTCTTTGGTTCCCAAATGATGGTCCAAACCCATTGGCGAGTCTTGGTCAGTTTGTACTGGATGTTTCCTGGTTGAGAACCAGGTTACCACCAACTGGTCTCTGATACAACCAAGAAAATATGGCTTTTTCCAGTCCAGTTTTAAGTAAATACTTGCAGTACTTGCAAACTTTGCAATACATTAGGAGCTAAAGCAGATTGTGTTGTTCATTTCACCTGTCACATTATTTTACGTTATGAAGCTTACCATGGTTCTCCAGAACAGTTGAGCCAGTCACGTGTTTGTTTATAAAGAGCACAACGGGAGAAAGCTGGAGCAGGTGAGTCCAGCTGTGTATGGACAGGGGTCGTGTTTTATATTGAAAGTCAACAGTGTTGTTTTGCTTCAATAGAGGGATCAGGTACGTGCAACTATAGTTTTCCTTCACAGAAAATATATTAGTGCAACACATTCAGCAGAAAACAGCTTCATTGTCATCAGATGACAACAGAAGCGCAACACTATTTGGCTGGGAGCCACACAAGTAAATGAGCTGACAATGAAAAAGCAAAGTCTTTTTTTGCAATGTTTATCATAGAAAGAATGTAACCAGCTACAGCTTCTTCATGTTTTGCTTAAAGTTAATCTTGTATTTTACAGGAGAAAAGTAAGCTGGCTACACCAAGAAAAGTACAGTAGAAAAGTAGCTCCACATCAGTCAGAGTGCTGTCTGCTGATAGAATGCCAGTTTGGGAATTCTCATCCCAATGGAGAAGTTCAACTGAAGCACAAAATTAGTTAGATGCCGAGCAGAAATTCCAATACATTTTTGGGGGGGGATCTGCATTTAATAAAACGCAGCAAGATATTTCGCATGCGTTTTGTCTTTTGTTCCTGTGTGAAAAACAAAGAATTCTGCGTTAGGGCGACCCCTTAGATTAACTTGCTAGTTGTCTAAGTAAGTGGCTGAATTAATAAGGTCACAGGGCATCATATTGTGTTAGCTTTCTGTCTTGATTGAGAAGTCAAAGCCCTTTGGATGAGTTAGTTATCTGTGCAGCTGCCACTGCAGCTTGATTTCCTTACGTTTTTTCTCCTCTCAATTCTATGGCCCATCTGCTCCTCCTATATCTTCTCGGAGCAAAGCAGGCAGGCCATTTGCCCTAGCAACTCCCAGACTCCACACAGACACAGTGTGTACACAGTACTGTTCTTCATTCAGACAAGCATGCGACAAAACTTTCTTCATTTGCACAATGTTTCTCATTCACATTCACTTGTAAATGTCCAAACTCACCAAAAAGGACATTTGATAGCTCCTACCTATATACTGTATTTATAACTTTATGAGCTGGATTAGCTACTTAGCTAGCAGCCTCCATGGAAATGAGCTCTTACTTGTGCTAATTTTGTTAGCATTCTGATAATAGACACACAATGGGCTTTTTTGCGTTCTTTGGCTCCCCCTTGTGTACTAAGCTGGCAATACCATAAATCCTGGTGTGAGAGAAGGATGGTATGAGGATATAAAAATCTGGATACCGCTGAACCCTAGTTCAAATCTCATCATGGACAACTTTAGCATTTTAGCTAATTAGAAACTTTTCAACTACTTACTACTTTTTAGCTACTTTGCAACTACTTAGCATGTTAGCTAACCCTTTCCCTAACCCTAACCTTAACCCTTTTAGTTAACCCTTCCCCTAACCTTAACCCTTTAACCTAACTCCTAAACTTAACCCTAACCTTAACCCTAAACTCTAACCCCTAGCCTAGCAAACTTTAGCCAGCTAGCTAACGTTAGCCACATAGCCACTTAGCTTGAATTCGTAACATAAAGAATCATAAAGTACATTTTGCAAATTCGTAACATATTTTTTTTTCCAAATTCATAATATACAGTTTAATACAAATTGTAATTCTTAACATAATATACGAAATGGGTGATGGACATCCACAACTTAAACATTCCATACGAAACGTAAAATATCATACTAAATGGAGTGACTCGAATTTACATATAGAATAATACAGAATGCTCTGAGACCAGGTTACTTTTTCATAGCAAGGTCAAGATGTCATGGGAAAGAGGTCAAATTTTGGTTGTTACCTCATCAGATTACAACTGTTTATATAACAAACAGGGTGGAACAGTTATACTAAGAAGACATGAAGGCAATTCCACAGAACAGAATGATGCTGAGATTTTTCACTTAGAAATTGTTAAAAGTCATCCTTGTGCATAGTTGTATGGTTTGTTTGATTTTACAATCATTGGTTTTTGTTTGGCATACATTTTAAAGTGAAAAATCTGAGCATCATTCTGGTACCGTTGAATTGCCCATTAACAAAATTTGACATGGCACAAAGAAAGTTGGGAAACCACTAACGTAGTGATGTCAGGCTGCGTCTGCTCCACCACAATGGCTTGGGCAGACAACACCCAGCCCGGACCAGCCGATTGGGTACTTTTCTTTTTACCCCTGGATTAAAGACAAGCATGTCTGCCTCTTTTCTTTTAACCCCAGGATTGGCTACAAGAAGCATTTGTCTGCTCTGGCATGCCAGTAATTTTGTCCATGCCATTTGTGTTTTATTTATTTATTTGTTTTTAACTTAATTTAGAAGAAATAGAGACCAGTTAATGACTCAACAAAAGTGAAAGGGTACCAAAATATTTGGCCACAACTGTATTTTCTCCTGTACACAACGATAGTAAACTGCTGTGCAACCTAAGTAGTTATTAGTGTGTAATGAATTCATGAAGGATTTCTGTCAATAGGACATGGCACACACACAGTGTCATATGCCAGCCAGAGTAGTAATAACACATGCACAGGCTGGGTCCTGGTCAAAAGTAATGCACTATGTAGGGAATAGGGTGCCATTTCAAATCAAATCAAACTTTATTTGTCACATGCGCCGAATACAACAAGTGTAGACCTTACCGTGAAATGCACCTTAACCAACAGTGCAGTTCAAGAAAGAGTTAAGAAAATATTTACAAAAACAAACTAAAGTAAAAAAAATAAAAAAGTAACACAATAACATAACAATAACGAGGCTATATACAGGGGGTCCCGGTTCCCTAGTTAATGTCCGGGGGTACAGGTTAGTTGAGGTAATTTATACATGTAGGTGGGGGTGAAGTGACGACGCATAGATAATAAACAGTGAGTAGCAGCAGTGTACAAAACAAATGGGGGGGAGTCAATGTAATAGTCCGGTGGCTGTTTCATTAGTTGTTCAGCAGTCTTATGGTTTGGGGGTAGAAGCTGTTAAGGAGCCTTTTGGTCCAAGACTTGGCGCTCCGGTACCGCTTTCCGTGCGGTAGCAGAGAAAACAGTCTATGACTTGGGTGACTGGAGTCTCTGACAATTTAAGGGGCTTTCCTCTGACACCGCCTAGTATATAGGTCCTGGATTGCAGGAAACTTGGCCCCAGTGATGTACTGGTCTGTACAGTCAGATGCCGAGCAGTTGCCATACCTCATCTCCTTACCTTCATTACTACTGATCTGTAAGAAGCATTTGGGAGGCAAATACAGAGAAAACAAATCCCATGCAATTTGAAGCGGGCCATGCTGAAACCTTGAAACATACATCTAGGAAGCTGCTCTTTCCTTTATGTTCTGCTTCCACCAATCAGCTACTGCCAGTTGAAAGCAATGATATTTTAGTTTTTTGTCTTGTTAAGCTTTCCAAAAATGTGATTAAGGGTAGTCGAACCACATAACTTTCAGTATCACAACAGTGAGTCTGGAGGACTTCAAAATGAGCGATAGACTAGAATGAAGATAAAATTGGATGATTGCCTATTGGACGAGCTGGTGGTCAGAGTCATATTCATTTTTGTACGACGGTTGGCGAAATATAAGCCAGAGGGAGTAGGTAGCCTGCATGGCCCAGGGCCAGCCAAGGGTCACAGTGGCCCCACAGATTCTATCTACACAGATGTAGGATCTTAATTTGATCACTCTTTTGTTGCTGACAATTTTCATGCACAGCACAAAACTTGTGCTGTTTTTGAGTTTTAAAAAGGCTTCTAAAGTTCACCATAGCAATGCCAGACTAAGTAATCACATTTCCTGTTGCTGCAGGATTATTTTCCTGCTGTAGCAAACTGGCTCAAATTAAGACCCTACATCTGTACCTGATGTGGAGACCAGTGACTTTTGAGGACACAGAGTACTGGACGGATCTCACTGTACCTCTCTCATCTGGCTGCATCAAATCTTCCACCTCATGTATTGTTGTTGTGAAATGGAAGTGTAGTTTAGATCATTGGTATACAATTCAGTCTATGACTGGGAGCTAACAATACATGCTACTACTGCTGCACTGTGAGAGAGGAAAGCGGTGGAAATGCAGAGGTAGAGTGACAATGTCAATGACTTCATCAAAATGACAATGAGTTTGTTTTAGGGGAGATGGAAAGTTGAGTTTACTGGTCATCTCTGATACTTTCTAGAAAAAAGAAACGCACACCTATAAAGGCGAGGTGCTGGCTAGCGGAGCAGAAAACTAGAAAATAAAGGAAAGCCGCACACTCTAAGAGCTCAGATGCAAAAATGTAATAACCAACGTTTCGACAGCGAAGCTGTCTTCATCAGGGTATCATCACAAACACTGCGAGATGAGTCATTTATATAGACCCTTGCACCCTTCGGTCTCAACATAGACTTTGATCTTAAGCCATTCTTGTGATTATTGTGATTTTGCCATTGTAATTGTTTGTTAGATACATTTTAGACTACAAATACTATGATCGTATGCTATCCATTTGTTTGTCTTTTTGTATGTTCTTTGTATGCCATTTTTTTAAATATTTGAGTTAACCAATGATATTAGGCCACACTTGGCCATGATTACAAACACCTGTGTGTCTCTTGACACTATATAAATGACTCATCTCGCAGTGTTTGTGATGACACCCTGATGAAGACAGCTTCGCTGTCGAAACGTTGGTTATTACATTTTTGCATCTGAGCTCTTAGTGTGCGGCTTTCCTTTATTTTCTACATCGCTGATACTTTAACAATCACTTATCACCTCACTGTGATATTGGTGGATGAGTTGGATAGGTAGTTACTCCCTTCACAAGAAAGCTCCATTTGCTTACTCTCCTCATCTCCTTACTTTCATTACCACTGATTTGTAAGAACCGTGACAGGTGAAAGAAAAAGGGTGGGAGTCTATCCATTGCTTTCATCTGATTCAGTGATCATTAAGGAAAGGCGAGGAGAGGAAACCATAACAGAGTAATGATATACAGCCTTTGTCTCCTGCATTTGGATGGAATTAGATAGAGGTGTTTCCTGTGGGCATATGGACCCCCCCTCACCCCAAGCTGGCAGGGAGGTGGTGAACACACACATGAATGTCATCAAACAGGGAGACGGGGGTCAGGAGGACTGCATCCCAGCAGGTAGAACTAGTTGCAGTGACGTAGGTTATGATGTCATGGTCAGGTTGTGTACTGGTTGTATTTCGTCTGTATTATAAGAAAGGTTTTGTGTTACATTTGAAAATATACAAATGTAAATATATTTCTGGAGAGCTTATATTTCATGGTCTAATTTAATTGGACTTTCGGCTGAACGTGGCTGATCAGATAGGGCCAGCGGGAATGGACATACTTGGCTGCAAAACACTAATGCAAACCTGTCTCTGTGAGAGGGATTACAGAAGCGCTCGGTGAGAGGGAAACAGAGGCGGAAGAAGAACAGCGGCCTCTCATCGTGGCGCTATCACGACTCTGGATATGACCCAGATGTAGACAGGGAGGCGGATAGTACAGTTATCAGATGATTTATTAGAAACACGGGGCAGGCAAAGGTTCTTGATCAGGTCAGAGTCAGGCAGGTACAGGATGGCAGGCAGGATGGTCAGAACCGGGGAAAACTAGGAAGCAGAACAAGAGAAACAGGAAGGCGGGAAAGAACGCTGGTAAGACCTGACAAGACAAGATGAACTTGCAACAGACAAACAGAGAATACAGATATAAATACACAGGGGATAATAGGAAGATGGGCGACACCTGGAGGGGGGTGGATACAAGCACAAAGACAGTGAAACAGGTCAGGGTGTGACAGGCACATCTATTTTTAAGGGCTGTCAAGAAAGAGGTGGAAGAGTTTATGTCCTGTTCTCACTGTGATCAGGCTGTTTGGGAGGACTGTCTTTCTCTGTCTCTCTTTCTTTCTCTCTGTCGGCCTTTCTCTGTCTGTCTTTCTGTGTGTGTCTATGTGTCTGTCTGTCTCTATCTCAAAACCCAGATGAGTTCCTATGGGAATCTCACTGCTCCAGCTCTCCAGATGTTACTTGATTATTTGGGGGGAGGGGATGAGAGGGGTCCATGTTTAGGATTAAATCTCTCTGTAACAGGGACATGGTTTGTCCCCCTCTCTGACCCATCTAGATCTGCATGTCACTGTTCTTCCTCCCAAAAACATGTTCACTGGGCATTATGTAATGAGGATTTACATCATGTGCTGTAGCCTAGTTAAGAATCTATCAAGTCTCTTGTGTAAGCTGGGAAGGCCAGGCAGACAGGCTCTCTGATGCCAGCTTCCTCTGCTCCCTCTCTACCTCTTTCTCTCTCACACTCCTCTCCTCTTTCAAACCTCCCTCTATTCTTCTTCTCCTTTAGAGCGTGTGTGTGCATACACAGGATACTCGAAGGTCACGACCCATTCTGCCAGCACAGCATTCTCTCCCCTGGGCAGCCAGCCACCATGTGCCCCCTGAGTATCTGTGTTGAGGATTGTGTGTGTGTGTGTGTGTGTTGAGGAGTGTGTGCGTCAGCTCTCAGATGTGATGATTCCAGACCAGTAGTGTTCTGTTCTGTCCTGATACAGCGTCATTACTTGGTCCTCTGTCCTGAAGATGTGGTTCAGCTGGTAGAGAATGGCACTAGCAATGCCAGAATAGTTGGTTTCATACCCATACAAAAAGGCCCTCACTGTTGTAAGTTGCTTTGGATAAAAGCAACTTTGGATAAAAGCAACTGCTAAATGGTATATGTTACTAAAGGGACACTTCAGGATTTTGGCAATGAAGCCCTTTATCTACTTCCCCAGTCAGATGAACTCGTGGATACCATTTGTTATGTCTCTGTGTGCAGTTTGAAGGAAGTTGCTCACTAACGTTAGCATTCTAGTAGATACCATAGACTTCCAGTCATTGAGCTAACGCTAGTTGGCATTGGCTGATGAAACTACCTCCAACTTCTTTCATACTGGATGCAGAGACATAAAAATGGTATCCATGAGTTCATCTGACTCTGGGGAAGCAGATAAAGGGCTTCATTGCCAAATGGAAGGGACATAGAACACAGAAAACAACAATACAACAAGTTCTTCAACTCATACTGTGTGCATGGTTTCGCTAGTGTGTCTGCCTGACAGAGAGCCTTTCTGACAGCAAGATGAGTCTCTAATTCACAAATGTCGTTGTACTGCTGCGATAGACAACAGAGCATGCCCCAAATCCTCTGTGTCAGGAGACAAGTGGATTAAGTTCATCACTGACTGTCAGCAAAGCCATTCGGAGGAGGCAAATTAGCATTGAAAAGTCAACGCTTGTCGCACTTAACATTTGCGTGTTGCTACGTGCGACATAGGGCCCACAGGTCCAAAGTAGTGCACTATATAGGGAATAAGGGACATTTGGAACACATCCTTTAGCTTGTTAAAGACGGTATTGTTCAATGTAACAGTGGTTTGTGGTGTTGGTGTTTTCCCAGATATGACTCCATTTCCCTACAGAGTGGCTTTGGAGCATCGGAAGAATTCCAAGGCATCTGCGTTAAGAAACAAAGTGTCTGGAATAAGTTGTGGAATAACTTTTTGTGAGCCCTTTATATAATAATCTGAAAGGGGAGGGAAATGGAGAGAAAGGTCCTTTGTGTGATCCTGTGCCAAGTGGTAATAAAAAATACATCACACTAATATCAAGCCAATTGTCTCTTTTCTTCACTGCTCAAAAAGACGTCGGCCTTCTTTAGTATTCCCACAGACACACAGTATGCATACAGCAGTGGCGGCTGGTGGGAGGAGCTATAGGAGGATAGGCTCATTATAATGTCTGTAATGAATAAATGTAACAGTCAATCATGTGGTTTCCATATGTTTGATGTGTTTGATAGCGTTCCATTATTCCATTCCAGCCAATACAAAGAGCCCGTCTTCTTATAGCTCCTCCCACCAGCCTCCTCTGGCATACAGCCATTCCCGAACTATCTCTCCTTTAGTATCTCTCACACTGTAGAGCTGGTGCTATCACCCTCGAGCTAATAATGACAGCGGTGATTAAACAAACTCGGATGCCTATTCCCCGCCTTCCTGGGTCCCCTGCTGTACCCGCTCGTCCCGCAAAGGGATGTGTCATCATCCCCCTGGCCATGGGCCACAGGTTGGGCGAGAGCGGGAGAAAGCAAAGTGTGGGAGCTCCCACGAAGTGTTAAATAGAGACAGCGACTGGCATGAGTCATGACAATTACATCTTCTGGCTGTCTACAGATGAAGGATCTTAATTTGATCTATCTGTTGCAAGATAGATTTCCTGCAATGCAGGACATTTTTTACTTGTAGTGTATTTGAAGTTTAAAAAGGCTTTTGAAGTTTGATTTTCCCTTATGAAAAATGTATCAACCCCTACAAAAATGTCCATTAATTACAATCCACATAATAATTCACATTTCCAGTTGCTGCAGGATTATTTTCCTGCTGTAACAAACTGATTCAAATTAAGACCCTGCACACATAGACTTCAAAACCCTGACTAGAATGCTTCCTCTCTCCGCTGTTAGAGGAGATAACATATACCGAACAGTGGAGAGAGGAAGCATTCTAGTCAGGGTTTTGAAGTCTATGTGATAGGCTAGATTATAGTCTGGTTGTCTGTAGTGTGGAGGCTAAAGAAAGATTCTCTCTCCTTTAGTGTTACAAAAAATAGCCTGTCAACCCAAAATACAATTTTCATTCAAGTCCTCTGGTGTGGCCCCTTGCCAGCCCTCAATGAGATGATGTGCTCTAAAGTCCCAGTCATGTTCCCTCACCAATGACAATAGCTACATTATCTTTCTATTAGAGTCGATTAAACGGTTGTTATTGGGTAAATATTGATTATGCCAACTCTGCAGTCTGGACCAGTGTTCCTAGGGTTTCTCTCTCTCTCTCTCAATTCGCTTTATTGGCATGACGTAACAATGTACATATTGCCAAAGCTTATTTTGTATATTATTATTTTCTCTCTCTCTCTCTCTCTCTCTCTCTCTCTCTCTCTCTCTCTCTCTCTCTCTCTCTCTCTCTCTCTCTCTCTCTCTCTCTCTCTCTCTCTCCTCTCTCTCTCTCTCTCTCTCTCTCTCTCTCTCTCTCTCTCTCTCTCTCTCTCTCTCTCTCTCTCTCTCTCTCTCTCTCTCTCTCTCTCTCTCTCTCTCTCTCTCTCTCTCTCTCTCTCTCTCTCTCTCTCTCTCTCTCTCTCTCCTCTCTCTCTCTCTCTCTCTCTCTCTCTCTCTCTCTCTCTCTCCTCTCTCTCTCTCTCTCTCTCTCTCTCTCTCTCTCTCTCTCTCTCTCTCTCTCTCTCTCTCTCTCTCTCTCTCTCTCTCTCTCTCTCTCTCTCTCTCTCTCTCTCTCTCTCTCTCTCTCTCTCTCTCTCTCTCTCTCTCTCTCTCTCTCTCTCTCTCTCTCTCTCTCTCTCTCTCTCTCTCTCTCTCTCTCTAATAAAGCAAGGTGATGAAGGCCTTTATCTGTTTGTCTTGAACAGCTGACTCCCAAACAGTGAATGAGGCAATTTTTCTCAATCAGGCCATATCTGTCCCGATGCACTCTCCCCGGGTCCGAAAGAAAGCGCATGTTTTCAGGGATACAGTATTTTCAACCTAACTTTCTTTTTCCCTGAAAAGACGGAAGTGGGGACTCCGCTCAGGGGTCTTTTTATGCCTGCTACGTTTGGTTATTAACCTTGGTTATTATTAAAGACAGGCGTAAAAAGACATCTGAGCTGAGTTCCCACATCCGGTTTTCAGCGGGAAAGGAAGCTTGGTTGAATTAGCTGCATCCCTGAAAACCGGATGCATACGGTTGTTGGCAACTCCGCTAAGGGTGGTCCTGATGCTGGAAGAGGTATTTTGCCATTGGCTGCTTTCTGTCGAGACATTCTTTTAAATTTACACCTTGTTGCCAGGAAGTCGGCATCTGTCGGGACTATTAATGCAGGTCATTAAACTTTAGAAACAATGTCCTCCTTGCCTCACATGGTAATCACCCAAGGGCCCATTTTAGTGCCAAATAATATAATCACTGAGGAATGGCAGAAAAACAATCCTCTGTTGGAATATTCATATTTCGACAACTCTGTGCGTCCCAAATAGTACCATATTCCCTATGTAGTGCACTACGTTTGGCCATGACTCTGATCAGAAGTAGTGCACTATGTAGGGTAAATACTGCCATTTAGCACACTGCCTGTGACTCTGAGTCAGATGCCTTCAATTGGTCTGAAACACCACGGTCCCATTTGTATATGGTTGTGTGGTTAATTAATCAATTGACGGTGTGGTGGTGTGAGAGGTAGAGCCTGGGTATAGCAATTTGCCATCTGATGAGCACTCATGTATTCTTATGCCTCTCTGCCCGCTGCTCTTTAAGGCCCTGGTTCTCCAGTCAGAAGGCATTTATCCTAATGGTGCTTCAACATGTACCTCATAATGGTTAATTAGTTGTGAGTCACTATCACTGCAGCTCCCTGTTTATCTGCTCTCTTTATCCCTTCTGATCAGGAGAAAGAGGAAGCCTATGAGAGGAGAGAAAAGGTTGGAGAACAGCTTTATAGTTGATGAGATGGATGGGTAGGTTTTTGTATCTGTTCTTTAAAATACAAAATGTAACCTAGTTTCTTTTGTAGCTGTGCAGCCAGTTCATATGAAATAGTCTGATACTACTCTGAGCATACTGTGATAATGTGGCAGTGGATGGCTAAGTGCATCACTACTGCCTTCCTAAGACCAAGTCATCTAGCCATGGATCCAGAAATGCCTTTGCTTTTTTTGGGCCAGTGGTATAAACAGTGCTTCTTGAGTATGTTGTGTTACGATGCAAAAAGTTGTCAGGTTGGAATTTCCACTCTGTCACAACTACAGGGGGATGTTAGAAGGTCGGTTTGAATGGAACTGACAGC
Organism: Salmo trutta; assembly: GCF_901001165.1. Classification (NCBI taxonomy): domain Eukaryota; kingdom Metazoa; phylum Chordata; class Actinopteri; order Salmoniformes; family Salmonidae; genus Salmo; species Salmo trutta. Next base: position 49,673,986 of record NC_042964.1, on the reverse strand, counting down.
TGGAAGGTGCTGCATATTGGTACCATTAGACTTCCAGGTGAGTGGATATTAGGAAACATACTGTACAAGGGAAATCGTCTCCCCTCTCAAAAATTAAGAGAGCTCTCAACCTTTAAATGTGGTGCATCTTATCAGATCCCCCAGACTCCAAGGCACCATCACCAATCATGCATTCACTTCTGTTTCCAGGTATGTGCTTTTCCACAGCATTTGTGTGTGCAACCAACAATGACCAGAATCGTCCATGGGGGTACGAGGTCATTGGCGGGTCAGAGGTTATGTCATGGGTCCTCCCATTTAGGTGAATACTCTTTTTCTATAAAATGACGCAGATTGGAATTTTCCATCTTGTGATTGGTTGAGTTTAGGCAATAAATGTGATGTGAAGTTTAGACAAGTAATTACAATTGGGTAAGGTTATATGGGTTGGATTAAGTGTGGGTAAGAAATGTTACAGGTTAAAATTAGAGACCAGGTTAAGGGTTGGGGTAAGATTAGAAAACAAATTAAACCACACTGGGATTCGAACTAGCAATATTGTGTATGGGAATCTCACTGTAAGCTCCACCCACTGACGCTTGAACTTTCATCCACTCAGCTAAAATGTGGAAGTCAAAATACTTTGACTAAAACCTCAATTTTATCATAGTTCCGTAAGTACGACTGAAAGTCATGTCACCACTGAAGCAGTCGTATTTGAGTGTCATGGCGTTATCCTTTTGCGATACATAATGGGCGTCAAAACTTACCTCGCTTATCTCTTCCCTTTGTGAAGTTCCTTTGTTAATAATGCATAGTCGCGGTGAAACGGAAATGTTCGACTTGAATGCATTTGCGCTAACTACCCTGTGTGTATTTCCCTCTCGCTCTCATCCAGGTCAGTGTCACTGTGTTGGGAACAAAGCGGGCCTATGAATACACTTCTAACTTGATAGGTAGTGGGAGTTACCTGTACCAGGTAACAGTAGTGTGAGCAGTTGCCAGAAATACTATGCTTCGAAAGAACCGTGACATTTGGAATAGCATTTACAAGACCTCCTTAATTTATATGGGTATTGATGCATTACAAAACTCGTTTTTTTTCATTCACCCAACATATACCACATTTGTTCTCCAATTACACAAAACCAATTCGTTTTTTTATACACTTGACTTCCTTTTTGTCAAACTGTTTTTTTTCATGTTGCATAAAATCCCAATTAATATTGCAGGAGTAGCCTACTCTGAAATTGCAAAATTCAAATGTTTTAAGCAAATTGGACACCCACCCATGGCCATCCCACTGGGCACAGACATCAGTTCAACATCTTGTTTTCATTTGGTTGAGTTGTGAACTAACGTGAATTCAATAACAACAAAAATTGCCATGTCTTTGGATTAAGGTAGAAAATTGGGTGAAAAAAGTTCTATCAGTTTTCCATGTTGATTCAATGTTGTCACATTGCATTTTTTTGTTGTTGAAATGACGTGGAAACAACATTGATTCCACCAGTTTTTGCCCAGTGGGACGTGAATGTCATGCATTGACTACAACACAATGGATTGGATTCTCGTTGTATCTTAGTCGGAACTAGGAAACTCTGAAATTTCCGACTTGCTAACTGGTTGATCGCGGCACGTGTATAACTACAACCAGTTAGCAAGTCAGAGTTTCCTAGTTCCGACTAGCACTTGAACCCGGCAATATTTAATATCCCTTTCTATATAGGTTGTGTTTTGAAACTATTGTCATCCGTTCGAACCTGTACCTGATTTACAATAGAAAAGCTAAAACTTTGTCATTGTGAAAAATAATATGTTCTTAAGTGCCTTACCTGTATAAATTAAAAAATCAATAAACAACATCAAGATGAGCAATAGGGGGACTTGAACAGCGTGTTTCTGACCCTATTTATTTATGAGAGGTTGTTAATGAAGACTATCTGCTGAGACAATGTGGTAAACAGAAGACCAGAAGTGTCACACAATTTCTGTTTTTTTAACATGTCAAAACATTTTGAAACGTTTTCCGTTGCATGAGTTTTAAAGATAAAATGATAAAATGTCCTGGTATTTATTTATTTATTTTTATTTAACCTTTATTTAACTAGGCAAGTCTCTAACACTTCTCTGATTCTCTACAATTGATCAATGGGCACCAGTAATGATTTGTATCATACAAATAAATAATTTGGTCGGTGCTTATTTTTGTCCTGTTTCAGGAAATGTGTGTTTTTTTCCTTCATGTTCAAACGCCCCTGAGAAACCCTCGGATAATGGGGTCACAGCCAGCCATTAGGGTTAAATGTCTTGCTCAAGGGCACCGATTGATTTTTCCCCTTGTTAGCTCCCCTAGTGAACTTTCAGTTATTGTCCCAACGCTCTAACCGCTAGGCTACCTGCCGCGGTTATTGGCATCAATGGCATTCACTGAATGTGAATATCCACATCAGGAGCCCCTTGTCTTGGGGCCATGGCAGTTTTGATGAGTCATGATGCTACCAACTGTGCACAACATAAAACATAAATGTCAGAGTAGTGTATGCTCCAAGGGATGATTCTATTAATACTAAAGATCTATGATCCTCTTCTTAACCATAAGGAAGCAGGATCACTTGACAACAACTACAGTCAGGAACAACCATAGAGATTCTATAATTCATGAATATATATAAGATCTCCATGGGTGCAATAGTCAGAAATATTCATATACAATATCTGTTGTTGGAGCTAAAACACTCAAAACAATTATTGAGTAATAACTTATGAATGCACAGCCATCTGTTATGCGTAAAGTGTCAGTATGATTGGAAAGTGTTTTTGACAGGCACCCAACATGTGGGAATGACTTCCGCCAATTGGAAGATTTGGATCACACATGACTTTTGGGCACTTCTCTAAAACTGCTCTGAGTGTAGAAGCTTTGTGGGGCCTAGTGTGTAATAGTCAGTCTATAGGCCTCTTCTTGATGTATGATTCACACTGTAATCCTCACATGTTGCCTGAAACTGAGTCTGGAGTCAAGTGCAAACGATGCAATATTAGTTTACTATATGAGTTAACAACTCTTATGGTGTTGCTATGGTTTAGATTATCAAATCATCACCACTGACTATCCTTCCTCACAGACTGTGGGCAGTATTCACTCTATCGTGAAGTGTCCACCTAGCGTACAGAGCAGCTTCTCCGGTGTGTAAGAGAACGACAAATCCCACTGCTGCCACCAGTATAGCAGGCAGCGTGGAAGCTGCATTGAGCACTCGAACCGTAGAGGATGTACTGCAGAAATAAGCTTCTAATTGACAGTATCACAAAAGCCTGGGCCTCTGGGCAGGAGAACGCTCACATCGGTTAAGCAGGTAGCCTATGGGCCTGGCTTGACCTGCGATCAAAATGAAGCCTTTTGAGGATCAATGCTATGACCAAAGACTCTTTCTGATTCATATCAACTCACGGTACCAGGATTCAAGACAAGTCTAGGTGAATATATGTCGTGGTTTGCTTTAATCCCCCAAGACAATCACCCTTCTAATTGGACCATACTGTCTGGGACTCAGGTGTCTGTCTGGATGGCATGGTGACATAAGATATGATGCAAACATGCATCTTGCAGAATAAATTGTTTTAGGGTGGAATGACTAGACATATCTGATGACGATGTTGACAGAACACTTCATCAAATATTCTTTACCGGCCCCTCCCATAGACTTAACGTTGCCCTGGTTTACGTGATGACGCTGGATGTATATGAGCGCAAGCGGCGGGATCGTTCTCTCTTTTACCGCCATAAGAGCGGAGTCTTTTTCTTTTGGACCGCTTCACTGCGTAGATCCATCTAGTCAAGCCGCCAGTTAAAGGTAAGAGAATGACTTGAAATCGCCTTAGCTTGGTCTTTAGCAATACAACAGAGTGGTGCATATATATTGTACTCTTAGATGGGTAAGAATATGGGGTTGTTCTTAACGTCTTGATCTAAATATTTGTGTGCATGTAGTCGGGAAGAATAGAACGATAGCTTGCCAGCTAACTAAGTCGGATGGCTAGTAGCAGCCATTGAGAGACGAGAGGCTCCACCATGATTCGTTAGCTTGCTAACGTTACATGCACGATGATGAAAAGGGCACATTTTCCGCCCTTTCGAGACATTGTATTGTAAATAAAAACGCCGTAACGTTATTGTGACTAATCGTCGTAATTTGCATCATTCAGTTATTGGTTTTATCGGATGTCGTGTTTTTTATTTATTTAGACATGACCTTATTTATTGACTAGCCTTAGGGAGGGTAACGTTAAGTGATGGGAGGGAGATGTGGCGGGTACAAGTTTTTTTGGTCTAGGATCACTGTTCGAGCTATACAGCTAACCAACAGGCTACACTCTAAAATGGGACGCGTATGTCTGTCTTTTCACGTGATTTTTGACATGTTTGTAGTTGGCTAGCTAATTTCGATAGCCACATGGCTAGCTAACGGTTCTCTAATTTTGGTTTTTAATATTATTTGAGGGTTCCAATATTTGCCCAGCAGGTCACGTTTCCAATCAAATATGGATTGTCACTTGAGTACTTGCCCAATGAAAGTGCGTATGCCAAGCTAACGTTAGCTAGGTAGCTGTAACTAGCTAAATGTTAGTTGACTTACTGGCAAAGTAGTTAGCTAGCTGAACACATTCACAAACCAGTTAGCTAACGTTACCGCAAATGTATCCATTATAGTGCATGTGGTAGCTAACTAGCTAGATACCACGGAAATGTGTAATTTGTACGTTTCAGTGGTAGGTTAGGTAGTTAGCCAAATTCACATGCTGTTTAACAGCTAGCTGGCTGGCCGGCTTTCTTTGTCGGTGAGAGCCATTGCTCATAGCTTGCCTTGAGCATGCAACACGTGGTCGCTGGGTTTGAAAGGCTCGTTGAAGGGATGAATGTGTACCATTGGGGGATTTCAGTCACTGAAGATCTGTTAGTTTCACTTTGTTAGTGAAATGCATTGAGTTAGTTACACGCAAACAAATGTTTCAGCTGTTATCACATCTAAAGCTGCCTTTGTTTCTGCCAATGCGTATCAATGCAACAACTAGAAATTATTCGTTAAACATTCTACCTTTAGCCACAGTTTAAGCTAGCTGTAGCCTATAGCTAGATTGTGTATTTTTGACTACTACAGCCTACTTGGCTATGATTTGTATGGCTAACTTTTGTCAAGAAATGGGGGTGAACCAACTATTGTCGCAACTTGTAGAATGGATATTGGTCCTGATGACTCCTGCTAAGGCGACATTACATTTTTGTTTGGGAGAAAAGGCCCTAATGTTATAAGTAAGAATTAAACAATTTTTAAAAATTGAACCCTTTATGATCCTGCTATGGATGATAGCTACTCTTGTATTGATGTTTGACCGTCTCAGATGCTTTGTCATGTGTTTTGAGGGAGACATCTGCTACTCATGAACACATGACATTTTTATGACCCCATCAATTTGAGTTCTAATGACCCCTTTGTGAAACTGGCATGTAGAGTTGAGGTAGTCAATTGATTGAAAGGTATTCCTGGAACTGTTACTGAAACAAAGCTCACTGACAGTGTTGGAAGCTACTCTTAAAATAGTTGCCCATGCTATCAATTACTTCACACTGGAAGTTTACTGCAAAATGTTAAGTTACTAGTTGAACAAAAATATAAACACAGGTACAGTTTTGGTCCCATGTTTAATGAGCTGAAATAAAATATCCCAGAAATTGTCCATACACACAAAGCTTATTTCACTCAAATGCACAAATTTGTTTACATCCCTGTTAGTAAGCATTTCTTCTTTGCCTTGATTTTTTTTTATTTTGCTAGGCTAGTCAGTTAACACATTCTTATTTACAATGACTGCCTAGGAACAGTGGGTTTAACTGTCTTGTTCAGTTAACCACCAATTTTCTTTACCTTGTCAGCTCAGGGATTCGCTCTTGCAACCTTTCGGTTACTGGCCCAACACTACCTGCTGCCCCAGGTAGCCTAGATAATCCATCCACTTGACAGGTGTCTTGTCAAGAAGCTGGGGACAATAAAAGGCCACTCTAAGGTGTGCAGTTTTGTCACACAATGCTATAGATGTCTCAAGTTGACGGGGTGTGCAATTGGCATGCTGACTGCAGGAATGTCCTCCAGAGCTGTTGCTGGAATTTAATGTTAATTTCTCTACCTTAAGCCACCTCCAATGTCATTTTTAAAGAATTTGGAAGTACGTCCACCCAGCCTCAACAGCAGACCATGTGTAACCAGGCCAGCCCAGGACCTCCACACCTGGCTTCTTAACCTTCGGGATTGGATGAGACCTGGACAGCTGATGAAACTGAGTAATTCTGTCTGTAACAAATCCTTTTTGTGGGGGAAAAACTCAATCTGATTGGCTGGGCCTGGCTCACCAGTGGGTGGGCATATACCCTCTCAAGCCCACCCATGGCTGCACCCCTGTCCAGTCATCTGAAATCCATAGATTAGGGCCTAATAATGTATTTCATTTGACTGATATCCTTATGAACTGTAATGCAGCAAAATCATTCATTGTTGCGATTCTGTAAAGTATACATGTAGTTCACTAATCCCCAACACTATCTCGAGTTATGATTATAGTCCCCTCTGACAGTGGTGCGTTCTTTACACATCAATGTATCAACAACTTGCCTAAAGCATTAGTAGCATGCCTAGTTGACTGTTTCAGATGCTGTTTGGATCGTCCTAAATCTATTTCATCAGAGGAAATCTACTTTATCAATGTCAGACTGAAATGCAGTCAGTGTGTCTGTATTTGAGTGGTGCTGTTGCTGTTCTCAAGCATTTTATGGCTATTAAGAGCTCTGGCATTGGCTGTTGGTGGGGAATGTTTGATCTGTTCCCTGGCCAGACGTCGTGATGTGTGTGTCATGGTGTTTTGCAGGTCGATCCAAATGGTATTGGTTCACACTTTCAGAAATATGATTACGGTAGTGCTGTGTGCGGTTTTGAAATTTCAATGACTGAAGATTTGGCCTGGAATTATCCCCTTTTTGGTCCCTCTGCCTGGTAATCTCCCTTTCAGCTGCTTAACATTTGATTTTTGGACAGCTTTTCAGTTGGCCTATTTAAACTGCGCAGGTGAGTGGGCAGCCTGTGCAATTCTTAACCAATGGGCACAAGCCATTAGGAAGGTGAGGGAGAGAAGAGGAGCTGCTGAAAGATGGAGACAGTTGTGTATTTCAGACGTTGCAGGCCAGGTCTACATCAGCACTGTTAAACTGTTGCTGATTGGTTAATTATGACTCAGTTTCCCTGACAATTGTTGTAGCATTTCTCTCCAACCAGGTCAGTAGACTTTCTATACTGCTTTCACACAACACCCTTGGTTTGTCATGAATTTGGCACTATAAAATGTGAATTCCCCATACTTCACTCTTGAAGTACAGTGAAGGTTAGTAGTAAACATTGAAGGGGCCATTTTTATTTCTGTCAAGCATCTTTCAGTTGAGAGCCTTTGCCTTCACATTGGCTTTGATTGAGCTGCACTGAAATCTCTATGCTGGAGACATCAGAGCTTGCCCAATAGAATATTGTTTGAATTTGTTTTCACTCATTCCATGGAGACAGAAATGAAGATCTCTACCTGGCAGCTATTAATATGTGCTATCATTTTGTAATTAGTTGAGTTGAACACATTTTGGGGATACCAGCCACTTTGTATTTAACTCACCACTTTAAGGCCATTTGAAGACCACTGTCAACCTAATACCACAGTGGTAAGGAGAACCCTCCAGCAAATCCATCACCTAATGCCTTATGTCTTTGGAGGTTCGGTAACTGGTGTGAGCTAAAGCTGATCTGGCTCTTGTGTTTCTCCATGTGTGCTAACCCTGTGGTAAACATTCTCCCTGGGGGGGGGGGGGCTCGAGCCTAATTCAATGCCTGATGTGACTAATGGCTTTTAATTGTCAACCTTCACATGAAGGCCTCTTTAACAGCCTGTATGGTTAAAGTGCAAGTCTGAGTGGGTCCAGCTGTGTACCTCTTCAATTGTGTTAAGGGTCACTGGCCCTGTGTGAAAGGCCTGTTGGACCGATGGGTGAACTACTAGCTGTGGTCTCTGCCCCCTCTAGGATTGGGTGCTTTACATAGCTCCAGTCCCCCTCTGCTCTCTCCTCCATGCCAGGAGGTTTATGGGGGTGGGGGGGTACAGGTCTAAACAGGGCCTTGCTTTGGTGCTGTTATCAGATGGCAGCCCCAGTGTCGCCAGCATCTAAAGCCCCAGCCCAGGGCACACTGCGGAGCACAGATTATCTCTGCCCAAACCAAATGAGATGGGCAAGAGGTTGAGATATGTAGGACGATTTAACTAAGGCTTATGTTACTTAATGCCTCAGCACAGCTAACAGGGCTGTCAGTGAGCTGGGCGCTTGGGAGTTCTTTCATGCCCATTTCACTAACCAACATGACAGGAAGCCAAAAGCAGCCCTTTTTTTGTTTTCATCTGGGAGTGGGCGGAGAAACTGGGGTAGGATTACAGTTGGTGGCCATTTTGCACTAAGCAAGCGGAGTGCTTGGAATCAGATGTTCAGCCCTCCTGTGGGTGCTTTAGTCCACAAAGCCCCCAATGTCAGTTTGCTACACACTGGGATGGAGATGTCCTCAACTCTATTGAACTTAAGGATATGATACTATGTTGCCTGTTGTAAACCTACCATCAAACAAGACGATGTAATGCCAGTCTTGCAAATAAGTCATTAGGGCCTATTTCAATAAATAATCTATTCCCAGAAGCCCTTTGTTTATTGAACATATCAATTTCCTGCTGTGAATTAACAATTGTGTCCAAAAGTAGCATGTATCATACATTGTCTAACTCTCTCTTCTCTTCCCTTCAGCAGCATCACTCGAGACTTGGCTAAGATGGCAGACATGGACAAGTAAGTGCATCTTCTCCATTTGATTGTCTGTGCAGCCTGCGTTCTGTGCAGCAAGGGAAGACCCTTATTGCATAAGTGTCCTATACTAAAGCAATCCTACCTCTGCATCGTTACCTAGGGCCTTATAAATCAATTTTTTTTCCCCTTTTACATTTCTGACTGTTAGCCTTTAATTCCAGTGTTCGTCTAGCGAAAGGCTGATTAGCTGTGTGTTTGTCACACATGTGATGGTAGTTTGAAAAACAAATACCCACTGGATTGATGCCAATATAATTCTGCCAGGTCAGCATATGCTACTTTGTAGGTAGCATTTCATTTACAATATTCTTGGGAAAGCCTTTCCGTGTCTACCAGACTACTTTTAATTATCATCATTGCAGCTACAAAGTGGTAGATGCGCAAACCCTCACATACTGAGAAGGGAAATTCTCGTTGCCTTTAAGAAAGTTCAGATGCATTCTGTTCATGTCGTATGATAATCTTCTGCTAATTCATTTTCAATTCATTTAGTTGATTCCCTACTCATTTAAATAAATGTTTGAATATTGTTGATTCCCCTAATGTCTGGATTCAGTGTTTCCATCTGTGTTCTCTGCATCGTGGATTTAATAGGGCCCTAATTACCCTCCCCCTCTTGTCATTGGTTTACCTGGAGGTGTGTTGCGGTCCTGTGCGCTGTCATTTTGGCTCTACCTGCTATGGTGTCTAGCCTGGCCAGGAAGCCAACCTGGATTTGAAATGTTGGTGAACACGGTCACGTTCATTAGTGCACACCGCAGCATAACGTTTTGCAAAGGAAAACTAAAGCAACCTTTGTAGTTTTATACCTCAAATGCAGCTCAGCCAGCTTCTTGTCTCAGGCAGAAATATGCATATAGTGAAATGCATGTGTGTTTAAGTCCATGTGGGTGATTTTTCTCCCCCCTCCCCAATTCAGGCCAATGTTTGTGGTCAAACCTCCAGGGTATTCCAGAATGAGGCCCCCATCAGCACGCTAACCTGTCAAGTTCAGGATCGTTGTGGAGCTCTTGGTTAGCAAGGAAACTAATTATGCAGCCAAGCAGTCTGATTTGTTCACCCAAGGCATCCATGTACCAAAAAACTATTTGGATAATGGCACAGGAGTGTTGGGTGAAATCATGACATTAGTCCAATGCACATACTGTTTAGGAATGCCATTATCCTTTATCAATTTGGCTTCTAGTAGCTGTCAAATATTAGACACCGGTGGGTGTATATATCAAGCGTCTGAGTAGTGTTGACATTTTAGAGCACAGTTAATATAATAACATGGGGTTCCTGATCCTAGATCAGCACTCTTGCTCTGAGATGCTTGGCCCATATGTCCGCAGAGCCGAGTCAGTCCTCTTCCCCTGGTATCTGATGCAGAGGAGGATGGCCAGCTGTCGCTCTCACTGCGGAGACGTTTCCTCGCTGGGCTGTGGCTCGAAGTGGCTATTTACTCAGCCTGGGCTGCTTGGGATGCCATGGCTGGGCTTGGGTTACGCCGGCTCCCTCCAGCCACTCAGACACCTCCCTGAGTTTGAGTAATGCGCCTTGACCCTGGTCCAGCAGGCCTGTGGCTGTCTCACTCCACAGGGGACATAAAGTCTACACACCCCTGTTAAAATGGCAGGTTTTTGTGATGTAAAAGAATGAGACAAAGATAAATCATGTCAGAACTTTTTCTACTGTTAATGTGAACAATTCAATTGAAAAACAAACTGAAATCTTCGAGGGGAAAAAATAAAAACCTTACAATAACCTGGTTGCATAAGTGTGCACACCCTCTTATAACTGGGGATGTGGCTGTGTTCAGAATTAACCAATCACATTCAAACTCATGTTAAATAGGAGTCATTACACACCTGCCATCATTTAAAGTGACTCTGATTAATCACAAATAAAGTTCAGCTGTTCTAGTAGGATTTTCCTGACATTTTCTTAGTTGCATCTCAGAGCAAAAGCCATGGTCCGCAGAGAGCTTCCAAAGCATCAGTGATCTCATTGTTGAAAGATATCACTTAGGAGAAGGGTACAAAATAATTTCCAAAGCTTTACATATACCATGGAACACAGTGAAGACAGTCATCATCAAGTGGAGAAAATATGGCACCACAGAGACATTACCAAGAACTGGACGTCCCTCCAAAATGTATGAAAAGATGAGAACTGGTCAGGGAGGCTTCCAAGAGGCCTACAGCAACATTAAAGGAACTGCAGGAATTTCTGGCAAGTACTGGCTGTGTGCTACATGTGACAACAATCTCCCGTATTCTTCATATGAATGGGGTAGGGTGGCAAGACGGAAGCCTTTTCTTACAATGAAAAACATCCAAGCCTGGCTGAAGTTTGCAAAAACAAACATCAAGTCCCCCAAAAGCACGTGGGGAAATGTGTTATGGTCTGAAACCAAAGTTGAACTTTTTGGCCATAATTCCAAAAGTTATGTTTGGTGCAAAAACAACACTGCACATCACCCAAAGAACACCATACCCACAGTGAAGCATGGTGGTGGCAGCATCATGCTTTGGGGCTGTTTTTCTTCAGCTGGAACCGGGGCCTTAGTCAGGGTGGAGGGAATTATGAACAGTTCCAAATACCAGGCAATTTTGGCACTTAACCTTCAGGCGTCCGTTAGAAAGATGAAGAGGAAGTCCACCTTTCAGCACGACAACGATCCAAATCCACGAAAGCATGGCTTCACCAGAAGAAGATTAACGTTTTGCAATGGCCCAGACCTGAATCCAATTGAACGTCTCTGGGGTGATCTGAAGAGGGCTGTGCACAGGAGATGTCCTCGCAATCTGACAGATTTGGAGCGCTTTTGCAAAGAAGAGTAGGCAAATATTGCCACATCAAGATGTGCCATGCTAATAGACTCCTACCCAAAAAGACTGAGTGCTGTAATAAAATCAAACGGTGCTTCAACAAAGTATTAGTTTAAGGGTGTGCACACTCATGCAACCAGGTTGAGTTTTTTTTGTTTTTCCCCCTCAAAGATTTAAGTTTCTTTTTCAATTGAGTTGTTCACGTTATAAGTCACATTAAAGGTGGAAAAAGTTCTGACATGATTTCTTTGTCTCATTATTTTACATCACAAAACCCTGGCATTTTAACAGGGGTGTGTGGACTTTTTAAATCCACTAACTGTTTATTCCTTCATCTGCCTTATTATATACAGTCCTGACTGACTGCAGGAGTCTCTGGGTGAAGTTTCCCCTATATACAGGTCTAGCATCAACTTCCCCTCACCCAATCTTAACCTTAACCACTAGTGGTGGAAAATGCAAAACTGACCCAAGATCAGTGTATAGGGGTAACATCACCCTATTTTACCTCATGACTAACTGCAGGACGGATGCTAGCATTTTAGCCAGAAACCACATGGTTGTCATTATGTTGATCAGGGGCTTATTCAGATAGAAATGTAATTATTTTTGCACTGGTTCGGAACCTGGTTCATGGATCAGTATGAACGGGGTTTAAATCCAGTGTTAGATGAAACTGCAGGGGAGCAGTATACCCTGTGTCCCTGTTCACTCTCTGGGAACATTGCCTCCTAGTCTGTCAGAGGTACTGTGTGGAGGCCTCTATGTATTAGTATTGTCTGACACACCCCTCCTTTTGTATCTAAGTAATTATTAGTTGTTTCCCTATTCTACACAATAGATATACTCACAACATCTAAACAGTACATTGCTTTTGTAAAATTCCGTTCCTGAATAAGCTCCAGGTGTCTGTTTTGGCTGATTTCTCTTTCTCTGTGTGTGTGCAGTAAGGACCAGGCTGAGCTGGACCCTGCAGATTTGGAGGATGTGGAGGATGTGGAAGAGGAGGAGACTGGAGAGGACGTCAACAGCAAAGGTAAGGCTCAGCACTACCTGTCGAGGAAGCAACTGGGATTGTTAAACGTTAATGTCTGTGCCCACCGTGGATTTGACTTCAACTGAACAACCAACAGTGAGATCTGAATCAGTTCATCATGAGCCTCTGCTTGCTGGTCAGTCGTTAATGTTAGGTTGACAGTTGAATTAAAATCCTCTGTGCCCACATTGTCTAGGTTTGAAATCTGAATGTTTTTACCTGTCCACGAATGATTAGGAATCATGTGTTTATTAATGAGGTTTATCATGTTTAACTGGCAGTCCTTTGTAGACTGAATTAGATGTCTCTCTGCCCCAGGTATTTATAGCCCAGCAATGCTTATCGTCTCCCACCACAGTAATATGTCACAATGATCTCACACTTGACAGAGGCTTTCATACGGCCAGAGCCTAACAAATATCCTAATTATCGGCCGATTTCTGTAATGACACTCGTCATCAGTAGAATCGTCCCTTGTCTAGAACCGATTCAGAACATTTTGCCTTCCCACTCCCTGTCCCCACTCCGCCGCAGCACTGTGTTGTCACTCAGCTGAGGAGTTTGCCATTTCGTCCTTAATGGCACCCTATTCCCCCTATAGCGCACTACTTTTGACTATAGACCCTGCTCAACAGTAAAGCACTTTAGGGAACATTTTGTTGTTGTTGGGACAGGCACAGCAGGGCCCTCAAATCCAAGGTGTAAGGAATGTTAATCGTGGCGTAGGTAAATCAAGGCAGGCAGAGTATACCTGCTGACTGTAAATTATGCAGCAGCCCTCTGCCTCGTCCCATGGGCAAAGCGTTTGTTCTCCGCTTTGGAAATGTCTCTAACAGCTTTTAGGAATAAGTTTGGTGGAAGGGAAGACTGATTCTAATGCTCCCTCTATGGGCTCTAGTACAACCTGTCTTCAAGCAGAGGCTGGGACAGTCTGACCAACTCACTGTTGAGCACTAAGCACATTTCTATCGCCGTCTTAATCGGATAGAAATGTCATTATTTTGGAACTGGTTCAGTGTTGGAAGAACTTCAGCGAGGCAGGGGAGCAGTATACCCTTTGCGGTCTCCCTGGTCGCTCTCTGGGAACATTGCATCCTAGTCTCATGTTCTGTGAAGGAAACACAGGGCTCTGTGTCAATAGTGTGAAGTGACTTCCTTTCCTTGTCTCCTCTCATTCGTCTGCACCAATCTGAAGAGGTTTGACGGGTGGCAGCGTTTTGGCAGTAGCATTCTTCCACCTGTTCAATATGGTCAGATCAGTGAAGATGGAAGGGAGCAACCTGTTGACCAACAACGCAGCCCTTTATTTGATTTAGGTTTTTATTTTGTGACTTTGTCTGTCCTTAGTTGACGTGAAAATATTTGGAGTAGCCCGCCCTAGAATTTCTTATGCCGAACTCCCTTCCTTTCGTCTATGCATCTGTCCGTATGGTGTCTGATGCTATGAATGGTTGTCTGTGTCTGACGGTAGTGCCTGGCTTTGTCCATCTCCCCTCAGCTCGTCAGCTCACCGTGCAGATGATGCAGAACCCACAGATTCTGGCCGCGTTGCAGGAGAGGCTGGACGGCCTGGTGGGCTCGCCGTCAGGATACATGGAGAGGTGAGAACCCCAACCAGGAGAGACACTGAGGCTACAGCCATACAGATTCTGCATCGAGACAATCCTTTTTCAATGGGGGGAGTCAGTAGGATGGGCAACAGATTGTCCATCAGAGAACCCACTCTGTTTTAGGTCCTGTATGTACTCGTTCTAAATAGTTGACTTGAGGTGACGGACAGTGGCTGAATGCATCTACGATTTCCTCAGTGTTCCTGCGACTGGCCATAGCCTGACTCTGTCCCACTCTGCAGCTCTGGGGGACTAGCCTAGTTATGCAGCCCTGCTTTAGATGTTATGGCTCCAACAGAAGTTCTTCTCATTAAGGTAGTGGTCTAGTTGTTTGTTTATACACTGCTCCAAAAAATAAAGGGAACACTTAAACAACACAATGTAATTCCAAGTCAATCACACTTCTGTGAAATCAGACTGTCCACTTAGGAAGCAACACTGATTGACAATAAATTTCACATGTTGTTGTGCAAATGGAATAGACAACAGGTGGAAATTATAGGCAATTAGCAAGACACCCCCAATAAAGGAGTGGTTCTGCAGGTGGGGACCACAGACCACTTCTCAGTTCCTATGCTTCCTGGCTGATGTTTTGGTCACTTTTGAATGCTGGCGGTGCTTTCACTCTAGTGGTAGCATGAGACGGAGTCTACAACCCACACAAGTGGCTCAGGTAGTGCAGCTCATCCAGGATGGCACATCAATGCGAGCTGTGGCAAGAAGGTTTGCTGTGTCTGTCAGTGTAGTGTTCAGAGCATGGAGGCGCTACCAGGAGACAGGCCAGTACATCAGGAGATGTGGAGGAGGCCGTAGGAGGGCAACAACCCAGCAGCAGGACCGCTACCTCCGCCTTTGTGCAAGGAGGAGCAGGAGAAGCACTGCCAGAGCCCTGCAAAATGACCTCCAGCAGGCCACAAATGTGCATGTGTCTGCTCAAACGGTCAGAAACAGACTCCATGAGGGTGGTATGAGGCCCGACGTCCACAGGTGGGGGTTGTGCTTACAGCCCAACACCGTGCAGGACGTTTGGCATTTGCCAGAGAACACCAAGATTGGCAAATTCGCCACTGGCGCCCTGTGCTCTTCACAGATGAAAGCCGGTTCACACTGAGCACGTGACAGACGTGACAGAGTCTGGAGACGCCATGGAGAACGTTCTGCTGTCTGCAACATCCTCCAGCATGACCGGTTTGGCGGTGGGTCAGTCATGGTGTGGGGTGGCATTTCTTTGGGGGGCCGCCCAGCCCTCCATGTGCTCGCCAGAGGTAGCCTGACTGCCATTAGGTACCGAGATGAGCTCCTCAGACCCGTTGTGAGACCATATGCTGGTGCGTTTGGCCCTGGGTTCCTCCTAATGCAAGACAATGCTAGACCTCATGTGCCTGGAGTGTGTCAGCAGCTCCTGCAAGAGGAAGGCATTGATGGTATGGACTGGCCCGCCCGTTCCCCAGACCTGAATCCAATTGAGCACATCTGGGACATCATGTCTCGCTCCATCCACCAACGCCACGTTGCACCACAGACTGTCCAGGAGTTGGCGGATGCTTTAGTCAAGGTCTGGGAGGAGATCCCTCAGGAGACCATCCGCCACCTCATCAGGAGCATGCCCAGGCGTTGTAGGGAGGTCATACAGGCACGTGGAGGCCACACACTACTGAGCCTCATTTTGACTTGTTTTAAGGACATTACATCAATGTTGGATCAGCCTGTAGTGTGGTTTTCCACTTTAATTTTGAGTGTGACTCCAAATCCAGACCTCCATGGGTTGATAAATTGGATTTCCATTGATTATTTTTGTGTGATTTTGTTGTCAGCACATTCCACTATGTAAAGAAAAAAGTATTTAATAAGATTATTTATTTCATTCAGATCTAGGATGTGTTGTTTAAGTGTTCCCTTTATTTTTTTGAGCAGTATATATAATACTTTCAAAACCTCCATTCTTGGCATGCACGCTATCTCCCTGTACCCGTGTATGTTATGGAGGGATAACAAGGCCGGTGCCAGAATGTTCCTTGTCTTCTGGTTGTGTCCTCAATTCGCTGGTACATCCCTCTGACATCTCTGTGGAAAATGAGTATTGGTAGTTTAGGGGGGTGATAGGCTGAATCTAACCTACACCCAAAACCGGTTTTGAAGGTGCTAGAGGGAAAACTGAACATTTCTGCACACTCCGTTGCTCTTAAGGTCGACTGACCAAAAGCTCAGCTACCATTTATAGTATAGGTTGACAAAATGATGCTTTAAGTTCATCCTTGAGGTAATCACTTATCTGTACGTGATTGGGTATGTGAAGGTAATGCTTTTCATTCAGGGATTTCCTCAAGCAAGGTTGCCTAGTTACAGTATTCAAAGAAGGCCACTGCTACGGCGATGGGAAGCTGCTGCATTCCCCTTTAAAGCAATGTCCCATAACTGTAGTCCTGTAGGTCTGCTCTGTGCTGGGGTGTCCTTCAATATGCAAATGATTTGGCCATGGTGAGTTGGAGTTGACTCCTTGGCCAATGACTTCACTGAAGAGCTATGGCACACAGACATGATGCCTAGGCACTAGGCGTTCTGGACCCAGTTGTGCACCTCTTGATTTGGTGTTGCAGTGAAACGTGTTTAAAAGCGGTCTCCGCATCTGTGAACCGAGGCCCTATGTATCATTCTCGGAGTAGCGTTGCTGATCTAGGATCAGGTCTCCCTGTCTATGTATTCTTATTCCTTATCTAAAAGGCAAAACTGATCATAAATCAGCACTCCTACTCAGACGCTTGATGCATACCCCCTGATCTGACCCAATGCAGATGGTATTATGGCTCCCTCCTTCCACCATTCCACTCGCTTCATATGATGGATGAAACCAATCTGTAGGGTGTCCAATCAAAAATGCACTTTTTGACCAATGGGCCAAATCTTAATTGTGGTCCAAACCTTGTCAATCATAACCCGTTCAAGTTGTTAGTTAATAGGTTAGCCAGAATTAGGGTGACTAAATCAATGGATGCCCGAGGGTAAAATGGTGAAGTTGCATTGTCATCTGTGTAAGATTTAAGGCTACTGAATACGTGACAGGCTCACTTTCCCATTGAACTCGCCATCTTCTCAAATCCACAGGACATAAAACAATAGAGTTAAGATGGATGTTGAGACATGATGATGTAGTATTTTAGTATACTCTTATTTGAAATTACCCTTTTTTTTTGGAACGCCAACAAAATTATATGCACATCACTGGTGTCAACAGAGTACTGAGTGTACAAAACATTAAGAACACCTGCGCTTTCAATGACAGGCTAACGAGGTGAAGGCTATGATCCCCTATTGATGTCACTTGTTAAATCCACTTCAATCAGTATAGATGAAGGGGAGGAGACATTAACTTCATGTGGGTACCTGGGACGGTAGAGTCCCACCTGGCCAACGTCTGGTGAAATTGCAGAGCGCCAAATTAAATTACTATAAATATTTAAACTTTTATGAAATCACAAGTGTAATACATCAAAATAAAGCTTAACTTGTTAATCCAGCCGCCGTGTCAGATTTCAAACGAAAGCAAACCATGCGTTTTTCTGAGGACAGCGCTCGGCACACATTACATAGTTACCAGTGAAGTAGATTAGTCACAAAGTCAGAAATAGCAATAAAATGTATCACTTATCTTTGTATGGTTGCACTCACAAGACTCCCAGTTACACAAATGTTTTTGTTCGAGAAAGTCCCTCTTTATATCCAAAAACCTCCATTTTGTTGGCCTGTTTTTTGTTCAGTAATCCAATGGCTCAAATGTGGTCACGAGGCAGACAAATTCCAAATAGGATCCGTGAAGTTCGTAGAAACATGTCAAACGATGTTTAATCAATCCTTAGGTTGTTTTTAGCCTAAATAATCTATGATATTTCAAACGGACAATAGCGTCATCAATATAAAAGAGAAACTAAGTCGCGTTCTCGGTCACGAGCAGTAACCAGCTCTTGGGACATCCCACTATCCACTGACTCAATGTGGTCATTCTCCCTAATTTTTCAGAATAAAAGCCTGAAACAAGGTCTAAAGACATGCTAACAGTTTTAGAAACTTGAGTGTTTTCTATCCAAATCTACTAATTATATGCATATCCTAGCTTCTGGGCCTGAGTAGCAGGCAGTTTACTTTGGGCATGCTTTCCATCCGGGGCTGAAAACAGTGCCCCCTACCCTAGTGAGGTTAAATAATGTTTTTTAAGCCTTGAGACAATTGAGACATGGATTGTGTGTGCCATTCAGAGGGTGAATGGGCAAGACAACATTTAAGTGCCTTTGAACAGGGTATGGTAGGTGCCAGGTGCACTGGTTTGTCAAGAACTGCAATGCTGCTGGGTTTTTCACACTATCGTTAATGGTCCATCACCTAAAAGACATCCAACCAACTTGACGACTGAGAAGCTTTGGCATCAATATTGGCCAGCATCCCTGTGGAAGGCTTTCCACATCTGACTTTCTGAATATAATGTTAATGATATATTGTAGAAAGACCCCACACAACCATTCAGAACATGAAGAATAATTTGTCTTGGTACAATGTATTTTGTAACATAAGGAAAGGACATCTTATCACCACCAAAGCATGTTTTCACCCACTCAGTAAAGAGTGGGTGGACATCCTAAAATCTGTGTAGAAACATGACATTTTTAAATGAGTCAAATCCCTGTCAAACTGCTCTTGGCATGGGTTTCTTGACCCAACAGCATACCAAAGCATTGCAGTGCGGGACATCAAATTCTACCTTGATTAATGGAAGTGGCTGTGGTATTTCTCACCAACATCTCAACAGATTAATTGTGCCCTCTTCACCATTGGAGCGTGTGGCTGTGATGCGTACACACTTGTGCACCTTTAATTTTTTTGTTTTGGAGCCCGTCTCTGTCCTAGTGGCTGTGTAGGAGCCCCCCCGTCTCTGTCCTAGTGGCTGTGTAGGAGCCCCCCCGTCTCTGTCCTAGTGGCTGTGTAGGAGCCCCCCCCGTCTCTGTCCTAGTGGCTGTGTAGGAGCCCCCTCGTCTCTGTCCTAGTGGCTGTGTAGGAGCCCCCCGTCTATGTCCTAGTGGCTGTGTAGGAGCCCCCCCGTCTCTGTCCTAGTGGCTGTGTAGGAGCCCCCCCGTCTCTGTCCTAGTGGCTGTGTAGGAGCCCCCCCGTCTCTGTCCTAGTGGCTGTGTAGGAGCCCCCCCCCCCCCGTCTCTGTCCTAGTGGCTGTGTAGGAGCCCCCCCGTCTCTGTCCTAGTGGTTGTGTAGGATTCCCCCCCCCCCCCGGGCTGAGGACCAGGCCATTACGTAAAACGTTGTTAGTTTAGTTACCGTAATTTTCGGACTATTTAGCGCACCTGAATATAAGCCGCACCCACTGAATTTTTAAACAATTATTATTTTGAACATAAATAAGCCGCACATGTCTATAAGCCACAGGTGCCTACTGGTACATTGAAACAAATTAACTTTACACAGGCTTTAACGAAACACGGCTTGTAACAAAAATAAATAGGCTTTAACAAAACACAGCTTGTAACAAAAATAAATAGGCTTTAACAAAACACAGCTTGTAACAAAAAATGTAAAATTAGCAGTAAACAGTAGCCTACCAAGAAAGTCATTGCTCCAGACCAAGCTCCCGTGCAGCAGCTCTATTTCCTTTTCCAACAGCCAGATCAATCGCCTTCAACTTGAAAGCTGCATCATATGCATTTCTCCGTGTCTTTGCCATGATGAGGGTGACAAAATGACTACCGTAATCAGAATGATGGGAAGTTTGAGAGCGCTCGATTTAATCTAAACCGTAAACAAAAAAAGTTGTTTGACCTTAACCCGTTCGGCAATTTCATTGGTCTAATGAAAGCTTCATGCCGCCTAAAAACTGAGCACGTCACAGAATATATATATATATATATATTATTATTTTTTGAAAGCGGGAAAAATCCATATTAGCCGCGTCATTGTTTAAGCCGCGAGGTTCAAAGCCTGGGAAAAAATTAGCGGCTTATAGTCCGGAAATTACGGTAGTCTTTCTCAATGTCAGTGGAAGTAGTCCTCTACTTTCTGGTCCTATGGTTGCTTATGTATTCCTAGCGGAGGGTACTAGGTCCTGCAGTCATTCTCCCTGGCACTGTTGCTCTGCAAAAAAGCGTCTGTATGCATAGGTCTGCATGCTTAAGTGTTTGTTATTAGTTGGACGTTTATTCCCATTGTCAGAGCGGCAGCTCCAGTATCTTGTTATATACACTACCATCTTTGGGGACAGTCAAGATGTACTTCTTCACCGTGTGGAATTCTGACGTTTTTCTCTCCCTGTCTCCAGCTTACCAAAGGTAGTGAAGAGACGGGTCAACGCCCTAAAGAACCTACAAGTGAAATGCGCCCACATTGAGGCCAAGTTCTACGAAGAGGTCCATGAACTGGAGAGAAAGTACGCCGCTCTCTACCAACCCCTCTTTGACAAGGTAGGAACACCCCAGTTATGTTCCTTGTATCAATATGATCTCTCATTCATTGTACCTTTTATAACTATGCTGCATTTGACTGGGCACTTTGTGCATGGGTTGTTTTCATTGGTGCACACCGTAGCAAATTGAGCCACTTCTTTTTGGCCAAATCCAGGTAGGTCCCTCCCTGTTTCATCCGTGTGCATCCAAAAAGTTATTTGCTGTGACCTGACTCCGAGGGTGGGATATCCAAAACACAATTTCCAATTCACGCATGCTTATTAATTCACTTGTGAAATAGGACAAATATAAGCACCCACCAAATTGTTCTTATTAATGAATACACCCCAGTATTCTCAATCTAGTGTTGGTCAGTCACTCCTCTGCCCATGTGTAGTTCCTGCTGCAGCTGCTCCTTATCCAATGCTGACAGACTGTAGCTCCCCCCCACAGTCTCCTCTTTGGAGCGGACTGGGGATTTAGCAGAATCCTCTGACAAAAGAGCTGCAGCCTGTTCCAGGGATGCAGATGGAGCTGACAAAATGGGGTGGGGTCAAGCTGGGATGCTCACACATGCAGACGGCGTGGCCAAACTGCTGTCTTGCGTAAATAATGCGCTGGCTTGGCACCTCAGCCCCAAGTCCATTATCTTGGTTTAAACAAATTACTTTTCTGGCCTTTTTGTTAAATGTTTTGCTCTGTCCTCCTGGCTGTTGGCATTACAGGGACTGACTGTTTTCCTCCCCCTCTCTCCCTCCAGCGAAGCGACATAGTTAAAGCAGCCTATGAACCCACAGAGGAGGAGTGTGAGTGGAAGGCTGATGAGGAGGAAGAGTTGACAGTAAGTAAGCAGGTACAGGTGACTCCATGTCTTATCTAACCTGGGGACCTCTACTGTCTGGTGCCTCAGCAGGTCTTATTAATCTAACCTGGGGACCTCTACTGTCTGGTGCCTCAGCAGGTCTTATTAATCTAACCTGGGGACATCTACTGTCTGGTGCCTCAGCAGGTCTTATTAATCTAACCTGGGGACCTCTACTGTCTGGTGCCTCAGCAGGTCTTATTAATCTAACCTGGGGACCTCTACTGTCTGGTGCCTCAGCAGGTCTTATTAATCTAACCTGGGGACCTCTACTGTCTGGTGCCTCAGCAGGTCTTATTAATCTAACCTGGGGACCTCTACTGTCTGGTGCCTCAGCAGGTCTTATTAATCTAACCTGGGGACCTCTACTGTCTGGTGCCTCAGCAGGTCTTATTAATCTAACCTGGGGACCTCTACTGTCTGGTGCCTCAGCAGGTCTTATTAATCTAACCTGGGGACCTCTACTGTCTGGTGCCTCAGCAGGTCTTATTAATCTAACCTGGGGACCTCTGCTGTCTGGTGCCTCAGCAGGTCTTATTAATCTAACCTGGGGACCTCTACTGTCTGGTGCCTCAGCAGGTCTTATTAATCTAACCTGGGGTCCTCTAGTGTCTGGTCATGATGACAGGGCCAGGAGGGTGTACCCATGATTGACTTATTGGTTTCTGACTGCTTTGGTTCCAGTAATGGTGGATGTGCTAGATATACATTATATCTTGACTATTTAGAGGTTTAACCAGGGACTAATGTATCTGTTCTGTTTATAGGCATCAGTGAAATGGTGCATTAAATCCCCTTTTTTTGCTGATCTTCCTCCTGCCTGTTTCTTCCAGGAGGAGATGAAGGAGAAGGCCAAGGTGGAAGAGGAGAAGAAGGATGAGGAGAAGGAGGACCCCAAAGGCATTCCCGAGTTCTGGCTAACGGTTTTCAAGAACGTCGACCTGCTTAGCGACATGCTGCAGGTAGGCGGGCAGCGTGTTGGGGAGGGAGTGGAGGACTGTCAGCAGGAGAAGAGAGGAGAGCAGTAGAGGAAAGTAGGTCAGCAGACAGCAGCTGCTGCTGCTGCTCCCTAAAGATGAGGCTTCATCACCACCTACAGGCTTGATGAGGCAAATTCACCCCTGAAAATAAATGGTGTATACATACAGCACACTGTTGTAGTCCTGGACAAGCCCTCAATGAGTTGAAGCAGGTGACTTTGTTCCGGGCTACAGCAAGAAGGTGCTGTTTGGTGGGGCTGGAGTTTGGAAACACTGATTTTAATTGGCACTCTTATCAGAGTGACTTAGTCAGTGTATTTGAGGTAGGTGAGACGATCACAGGTATTGGAAGTAAAACGTTCCTCAATAAAGCAGCTGTCGGATAAATCGGTGCTAGTTAGAAAAGACAAGTGGGTGTTGGTGCCAGAAAGACCAGTACAACGGTAAGGTGTTTCTGTCTAGATACCTCACCAATGTTCAAGCTGCTATTCATGTGTTTTACAGGAACATGATGAACCCATCCTCAAGCACTTACAAGATATCAAAGTCAAATTCTCAGACCCTGGCCAGCCCATGGTAGGTCTGTGCACCGCACCGCACTGCTCTGCTGATGCAAGTCACTACTAGACGTTCTATCAATGTATTGAAAGCCAATGAATCTTGGGTATTCCCAATGTTCCCAATATTCAACTTTTTCTTGCTCTTTTTCTCCAGAGCTTCTCTTTAGAATTCTACTTTGAGCCCAATGAGTTCTTCACAAACACTTTGTTGACAAAAACCTACAAGATGAGGTCTGAGCCTGACGAGAACGACCCCTTCTCCTTCGACGGGCCTGAGATCATGGGCTGCACAGGGTAAGACGTGCTGCATCAAACTGCTCCTTGTGTTGTCCCATAGAGATCCTATTCAATTAGGATTCTTCATCCTATGGTGCATCCTTAGTAAACCCCCTAGTTGCTAATCGTAGCCTCTGGGACAAGGAAGGATGCTAGATCAAACTAGAGATCCAAAGCTGAGAGTCTTGTCTGTGTCTCTTGGTTATTTCAGCTCTGGGACAGTCATTGCAGGCACTAACATTGTCGTTTGTTTCCTGAGGGGGGAGGGGTTTAAGGGTCATGTCAGTAGCTAGAGTTTGTTAAAAATTCGATCCTTTTTAAATTAAGTTTGAATTAATATAAGATCAGGTTTATGCACCCCTATCTGTTGTCTGCTTGTTTGGTCAGTTAGAACAGACTACCGTTTATTTTAACTCTAAGACATGGGTGAGGAACGCTAAAAGTAGTGGTCCTTTTTAACAATGCACCATGTTGATGGGCTTCTATTAAAAACCTTTGGCTTATCTTAACCTTTAGGGCTCAAAGCAACATCATTGGTTGGTGTGTTTAGTCCTGTGTCTGGTCTCCTGGTAACCCTGGTGTCCACCGCTCTCGCCCCGCAGTTGTACGATCGACTGGACGAAGGGCAAGAACATCACCCTGAAGACTATCAAGAAGAAGCAGAAGCACAAGGGGCGTGGCACAGTCAGGACAGTCACCAAGACAGTCCCTAACGACTCATTCTTCAACTTCTTCACCCCGCCTGATGTCCCTGAAAGTGGAGATCTGGTATGTAATGCTTTCCGTTGTCTAGTGCAGTGCTTGAAGTGGACTGAAGTGAGTGCAGGTATTTATTTTTGTTGCCGCAACTCAATATTTGTCTTTATGCAATATAGAATTTTGGCAAAATGGTAAGGTGCTGGAACTCAAGCAGTAGAACATTTTGGGTATGTTCCAATTCAACCACTGGTGCAGTGTGGTCTTTCTATTAAAGTTGGTGAGTCTCATAACTCTGACGTGCTGGTGACTCTTGCCCCTCCAGGACGAGGACTCTGAGGCTGTCCTCGCCGCAGACTTTGAGATCGGCCACTTCATCCGCGAGCGTATCGTCCCCAGGGCTGTGCTGTACTTCACGGGGGAGGCCATCGAGGATGACGATGATGATGTGAGTACCCACCACAGCCTGTGTGTAATGACCTCTGAACCAAGCCACTGGCCTTCACATGTGTTCCCCTAACACTGGTGTCCCCTCTTGTTGCAGTACGATGAGGAGGGAGAGGAGGCCGATGACGAGGTAAGGTCTTAGCTAGCTAGGTCTCTTCACCTGGTCCTCACTAACCTGGTCCTGTTATTGACCTTAGCCATGGCCGCTCACTGACCCGGTCCTGTTATTGACCTTAGCCATGGCCGCTCACTGACCCGGTCCTGTTATTGACCTTAGCCATGGCCGCTCACTGACCCGGTCCTGTTATTGACCTTAGCCATGGCCGCTCACTGACCCGGTCCTGTTATTGACCTTAGCCATGGCCGCTCACTGACCCGGTCCTGTTATTGACCTTAGCCATGGCCGCTCACTGACCCGGTCCTGTTATTGACCTTAGCCATGGCCGCTCACTGACCCGGTCCTGTTATTGACCTTAGCCATGGCCGCTCACCGACCCGGTCCTGTTATTGACCTTAGCCATGGCCGCTCACTGACCCGGTCCTGTTATTGACCTTAGCCATGGCCGCTCACTGACCCGGTCCTGTTATTGACCTTAGCCATGGCCGCTCACTGACCCGGTCCTGTTATTGACCTTAGCTAGTTGGCATCTATCTGTGTTTAACAGTTTCTTCTTGTGTTCTCCTAGGAGGGTGAGGAGGAGGGAGAGGAGGAGAATGACCCCGACTATGACCCCAAGGTGGGTAGGAGAGCTTACTGTTGATGTTATGACCTAATGTGAGACCAATGATCAGAAATATCAGATTTCAACATACAGAATAGAATGTGTAGCGCTACTCCAAATGCATCATGAACACCAGCCGCCATGTTGTGTTTTTCTGTTTATATACTACATCCAACGTCGCATCAGAACACACAGCCGTCGGAACCGTTTCCCTGTCACCTTGCTTCTAGTGTAAGGGCTGGATTTCCAGACACACAGTAAGCCTGGTCCTGGACTATAAAGCATTCTACATTTGTGTTTTGGTACACCAAAGTACATTTTATTTCCAATGGAACGCTGCATTTGTCTTGCAACACTGTTGCAGTGCGTTCTGTGTTGCAGTGTGTTCTGTGTTGCAGTGCGTTCTGTGTTGCAGTGCGTTCTGTGTGGTGCATATACAGTGCCTTGCGAAAGTATTCGGCCCCCTTGAACTTTTCGACCTTTTGCCGGCTTCAAACATAAAGATATAAAACTGGAATTTTTTGTGAAGAATCAACAACAAGTGGGACACAATCATGAAGTGGAACGAAATGTATTGGATATTTCAAACTTTTTTTTAACAAATAAAAAACTGAAGAATTGGGCGTGCAAAATTATTCAGCCCCCTTAAGTTAATACTTTGTAGCGCCACCTTTTGCTGCGATTACAGCTGTAAGTCGCTTGGGGTATGTCTATCAGTTTTGCACATTGGGAGATTGACATTTTTGCCCATTCCTCCTTGCAAAACAGCTCGAGCTCAGTGAGGTTGGATGGAGAGCGTTTGTGAACAGCAGTTTTCAGTTCTTTCCACAGGACTTTGACTTGACCATTCTAACACCTGGATATGTTTATTTGTGAACCATTCCATTGTAGATTTTGCTTTATGTTTTGGATCATTGTCTTGTTGGAAGACAAATCTCCGTCCCAGTCTCAGGTCTTTTGCAGACTCCATCAGGTTTTCTTCCAGAATAGTCCTGTATTTGGCTCCATCCATCTTCCCGTCAAGTTTAACCATCTTCTCTGCCCCTGCTGAAGAAAAGCAGGCCCAAACCATGCTGCTGCCACCAGTATGTTTGACAGTGGGGATAGGGTGTTCAGGGTGATGAGCTGTGTTGCTTTTACGCCAAACATAACGTTTTGCATTGTTGCCAAAAAGTTCGATTTTGGTTTCATCTGACCAGAGCACCTTCTTCCACATGTTTGGTGTGTCTCCCAGGTGGCTAGTGGCAAACTTTAAACGACACTTTTTATGGATATCTTTAAGAAATGGCTTTCTTCTTGCCACTCTTCCATAAAGGCCAGATTTGTGCAGTATACGACTGATTGTTGTCCTATGGACAGAGTCTCTCACCTCAGCTGTAGATCTCTGCAGTTCATCCAGAGTGATCATGGGCCTCTTGGCTGCATCTCTGATCAGTCTTCTCCTTGTATGAGCTGAAAGTTTAGAGGGACGGCCGGGTCTTCGTAGATTTGCAGTGGTCTGATACTCCTTCCATTTCAATATTATCACTTGCACAGTGCTCCTTGGGATGTTTAAAGCTTGGGAAATCTTTTTGTATCCAAATCCGGCTTTAAACTTCTCCACAACAGTATCTCGGACCTGCCTGGTGTGTTCCTTGTTCTTCATGATGCTCTCTGCGCTTTAAACGGACCTCTGAGACTATCACAGAGCAGGTGCATTTATACGGAGACTTGATTACACACAGGTGGATTCTATTTATCATCATAGTCATTTAGGTCAACATTGGATCATTCAGAGATCCTCACTGAACTTCTGGAGAGAGTTTGCTGCACTGAAAGTAAAGGGGCTGAATAATTTTGCACGGCCAATTTTTCCGTTTTTTATTTGTTAAAAAAGTTTGAAATATCCAATAAATTTCGTTCCACTTCATAATTGTGTCCCACTTGTTGATTCTTCACAAAAAAATAGTTTTATATCTTTGTTTGAAGCCTGAAATGTGGCAAAAGGTCAAAGTTCAAGGGGGCCGAATACTTTCGCAAGGCACTGTACGTTGGATTTATGGAACGTATGTTAGATGGCTTGACAGAACTGGTAGCAGAAGGTGAATGGTGAACTTTAGTTGCACACATCAAAATGATGCTACATAACAATAACATTTTGCTCAATGCCACTATCAGTGTGATCGAGGTGTTAGTCCAGGACCTGGCTCATTCTGTGTCCTGGAAAACGCTAGAATGAGAGGAATGGTATTTCTAAACTGTCTCAAAATATCACTTCAAGAACCTAATCAAATACTCTTTTGTGAGCGTCTGGTCATGGAATGTTTTTTCCACTTTCTTTTCAATGGAATGCTTTCAAAGCATGTTTCTACTTGCTGTCTACATCCTTGCTAAACTGAGACTGCATGTAAATTGGAATCGGATACTAAATCTATTCAGGTTTTGACTTTGTTTCATAGCTCTGCATGCCAAAGCTTTATTTGGTTTTGTTTGGGCGAATGGGAACAGTACTCCTTCTCTTTGCTGTATAAAGCCTCTTGAATTCTGTATTCTGCCTATTTTTTGCCTTTAATTCATTAATGTTCATCTCCAATCACTTGGCACCTTTTGTCAGCTATACTCTTTAAATTTTTCCTCACTAGGTTTAAGTGATGTCTGTAGAAAATAACCCTCTCCTGGTAGGTACAGCTTGTGAATTGTCAGCTTACCGCACCCCGCCTGCACCTTTTCATTTTGACACCTCCATTCATCAATCTCCTTGCACCCACCCTTCCACCTCCATCTGCACTTACAACTAACATAGTGGCTTTTTTCCCCTTTAACTGTAGTGGGTGCTGCATTTGAGTTTTCTCTTCTGTATGTTGAAGCTAGTCAAACTTTGCTCCAATTTTACCCTATTTGTCTTTGTACAAAGTATTTTGTAACACCAATATTTACATTTGTTTGGAGAAGAATGGATTGTTTGCCACACCTGTTTTGTGGCTTTTTATATTTTTGAGTCTTAAGCCATCGCTCTGTTCATTCTGTCATTCTTCACTTTTGTACTCCAGAGACTGTAGTCTACATCTGGAAGGATGCTTGTTGTCTTTCTCCCATTGGACATGCCTGAATTGTTAAGACTGCGTGGGGTGAATCCGACTTCCACTTCAGTTAAAGTTTCACTTGGTCTCCCACTGACATCAATGCACGGCTAAGTGAAAGTTTGACTTGAGTTGATGTTCGGCTTCACCTCTGTCCCGGAGAGCTGTTGACCCCTGTAGGTCTGTTAATGGCCCTCTCCCTGCATTGCTGCCAATAGATTTCATTAGTTTTCCTCCCCTGTGAAAGAATGGCGTCTGTATGACATCAATGGTGCCCCCCCCCCCCAATCACTGTTATGAGCACTACGGGTTAGTGCATTTACAGTATGGAGGTTCTATGCAGCAATAGTGAAGGCTCTCAAAGTAGTTATTAAACTTTAAAATGTATAATATTTAAATGTTGAATATTCACCACCACATTGCCATTGATGGTGTCTTGTATTCACCCCCCCAACTCGGGTCTGATACCAAAGCACATTGCCTTTTTATTTCCAGTTGCAGACTTTAAGAACATACTAGTATTGTGTGGAGTGTTATTGGGTCACTGTTCAGAAATCTCTAGCCTCAGTGCCAGGATGACATTGCCCTATACCCTGTCAATGTTTGTCTCAATTGGCCATAGAAAAATGTCTGAAGCCTAAACCTGCGTGTGTGAGAGGGTGATTAGTGTGTGTTTGGCTCAGTTCGGCTCTAACGTCCTCTTTTGGTCTCTTGCAGAAGGACGCAAATCCCCCAGCCGAGTGCAAGCAGCAGTGAAGGCTGCGGCTTTGAGGATCAACTGCACTGTAACAGCTTCTCAAATAAAACACTTACTTACGCCTTATAATGTTTTGTATTTTTCTTGGTAGAAATAAAAAATAAAGGGTTTCAAGATTTTTGTTACAAAAAAACTCCTAATATAATGTGAGCAGTGGCTCGATATGCATAGTATTTTACTAGACCCCCCCCCCCCCCCCCCCGTACAAATAGTTAGAATGCCACAAACTCCCTGAAAGCATGATCTTGTTTCTCTCACTGCTAAACTAGTTTGGGTTCTTGTGAAGTTTTTGTTGTATTGCTCTTGGACAACAGCTGTGGTTAGACTGCATTGAGGCAGGTGATGACAAAGCCAGCCTATTCCTTTTCCCTCGCGCTACCAAAGTTACCGGTCAGTTTAGGTTGAGAGTTGGAAGTCTTTGTCATTGTATTAGCGGGCCTCGAGCACGGTCAGAGCAAAACACTGCTTTTAGTCATGGCTAATGAAAAACTTTGAATCGCTGTGCACATTTGGCCAGTCAAGTGTGCCATTTAGAGCAGGGAAAGTGGTTATTGGCCACTTGGGTGGGCTGAATCAAGTTGTCAATCTAAAACATTCCAGTTTGCCGACTGACAGGAATTGGATGTTTGAATGCTCTCTTGGGATAAATATTACCTCGACTATATGGTCTGATTTGTTAAACAACCATGCTGCTAAATTTAATGAGCTGAGTCTGCAAGTTTTGTTTCTATTAAATCCTTAATGCTCTTTTTGAATTTTAATTTGCATTAAGGGAATGTTTTTCCTCCAACACGCAGCTTGGTCTTGTCCAGTCACTCCTTAACATTCCAGATGATTTGACGAGGGACAGTTCTGAGGTTTCGCCAGCAGGGGGCATCAATGCCCATCTGCTTCAGGCTCTTGTTAGGCCTACAGTTGACTTGTCTTTTTCTATAGCACTTTGTACTACTTAGTCATGTCTCAGTGGTGTCCTCTATGGTTGGCTGTCGGTCCAGTATCCCTTGTGCAAATCAAAGTGAGCAGCACTTTTGAGGTGGCCCTTGTCATACTGCGCCCTGACGATGCCCTATGGGCTTTCTCCTGCGCCATGAAACATTTCCCTGTAATACATGATTCTCCCAAGTGCATTACCCTTTCATTTGGGAATCCCACTTGACTTGTGTACTCTCTGATAGCAATCGGTTTGGAACGGGCTCCTTTCTGAGGAAGAAAATGACCAAATTCAGGCATATGTTGGCATGTGGTCATGGCTTTTGAGCCTTGTAACTCTTGGGGTTAAGATCGTGCCTGTCTGGTCCCTGAGCGTACGGCTAATTTATCACTGTGAAGAAAAGGTGGCGATGAGTTCTGGTAGAAGTCCTGTCTGTCAACCGCCCTCTGTAGCCAACCCCACCCAGCAGGTCACACTGAAGCATGTAAGAGCAATACTTAGTCAGGGAATGGAAATAAAATGAAAAGTAGCTTAAGCCCACCCACCTTTTCCTTTAGTGGAAACAGTCATGTTGTAGGTGTATGTTGGGTGGTGCTGCTGTCTCTAGTGGCGCGCCTGGGGAGCGCTGCTGTCGCTAGTGGAGTGCCTGGGGAGCGCTGCTGTCGCTAGTGGAGCTCCTGGGGAGCGCTGCTGTCGCTAGTGGAGCTCCTGGGGAGCGCTAGTGGAGCTCCTGGGGAGCGCTAGTGGAGCTCCTGGGGAGCGCTAGTGGAGCTCCTGGGGAGCGCTGCTGCAGTCAGTAGGAGATTAAGTCTGGACTGTTCTCGGGACGACTGGATTCTGTCTGTGACTCCTTGAGCAGCTGTTGTCAAAGCTAAGTGCTATGCTACAAAATACTAAATGTACTCAATAACTGTATGTATATTCATGAATAAATTGGTTAAACGTGTTTTGCTTTTGTTCCTTGTCTCTGCGGTTTCTTCAACATGAGCTGCTTGATATTTTAACACTGAGCTCTAACATTTCCGTAGCTCATTGAGGTGACCAGTTCATTTGGCATATGTACAGACTGGTGTAGATGTAGTGTAGACTGATTCTTAATTCTCTAAAAGTTACCTAGGGTAAATGGAACACGTACAATGACCGAGCACTAAAATGCGGTCTGTGCAGTATACAGTGAAATGAAGTGCTCTGTGTATATATCAAACTTTAACACATCCTAACATTGAGTTACAGGCCCGGCCCACAGAACAGACTCAATTTGTCAGGGAATGAACACTAAGGTGGCAAGCGTTCCATGGGGATGCTGGCCCATGTTGACTCCAAAGCTTCCCACAGTTGTAAAGCTGGCTGGATGTCCTTCGGGTGGTGGACCGTTGGTACACACTGGAAACTGTTGAACAAAGAACCCAGCAGTGTTGCAGTTCTTGACACTCAAACTAGTGCGCCTGGCACCTACTACCATAGCCCGTTGAAAGGCAATTAAATAGTTTCTCTCAATGCCACACACAAAGTCTCAAGGCATAAAAATAATTTTACCTGTGTCCTCCCCTTAATCTACACTGATTTAAGTGACATCAATAAGGAATCCTAGCTTTCATCTGGTCAGTCTGTCATGGAAAGAGCAAGTGTTAATGTTTCATACGCTCTGTGTATATTGAACAAAAATATAAACAACAATTTTACTGAGTTACAGTTCATAGGAAATCAGTCAATTGAAATTGTCATTAGGCCCTAATCTATGGATCTCACATGACTGGACAGGGGTGCAGCCATGGGTGGGCCTGGGGAGTATTGGACCACCCACTGGCAAGCCAATCCTAGACAATCAGAATGAGTTTTCCCCACAAAGGGGATTTATTACAGACATAAATACTCCTCAGCACGCCCTCAGACGATCCCGCAGGTGAAGAAGCCGGATGTGCAGGTCCTGGGCTGGCGTGGTTACACAACGTTGGACGTACTGCTAAATTCTTTAAAATGACGACAGAGGCGGCTTATGGTAGAGAAATGGACATTCAGTTCTCTGGCAACAGTTCTGTTGGACATTCATGCAGTCAGCATGACAATTGCACCCCCCCCTTTAACTTGAGGCATCTGTGGGAGTGTGCTGTCTGACAGAACTGCACATTTTGGTGGCCTTTTATTTTCCCCAGCACAAGGTGCACCTGTGTAATGTTCATGCTATTTAATCAGCTTCTTGATATGCTACACCTGTCACGTGGATTTATTATCTTGGCAAAGGAGAAATGTTCACTAGCAGGGATATAAACAAATGTGTGCACAACATTTGAGAGAAATCAGCTTTTTGTGAGTATGGAACATTTCTGGGTTCTTTTACTTCAGCTCATGAAACATAGGTCCAACACTACATTTAGTGTTTATATTTTTGTTCAGCACATATACATATATACAGTATCTACGGTCTCACCACTGAAATGAAGGACCAGATGACAGAGCTCAACGGAAGTGCCCATTGTATTCTCGTAGAGAGGTGAGAGCCAAGCGTTCTACAGATTGTATTCTAGTGGAGAGGTGAGAGCCAAGCGTTCTACAGATTGTATTCTCGTGGAGAGGTGAGAGCCAAGCGTTCTACAGATTGTATTCTCGTAGAGAGGTGAGAGCCAAGCGTTCTACAGATTGTATTCTCGTGGAGAGGTGAGAGCCAAGTGTTCTACAGATTGTATTCTCGTGGAGAGGTGTGAGCCAAGCTTTCTACAGATTGTATTCTCGTAGAGAGGTGAGAGCCAAGCGTTCTACAGATTGTATTCTCGTGGAGAGGTGAGAGCCAAGCGTTCTACAGATTGTATTCTCGTGGAGAGGTGAGAGCCAAGCGTTCTACAGATTGTATTCTCGTGGAGAGGTGAGAGCCAGGCGTTCTACAGATTGTATTCTAGTGGAGAGGTGAGAGCCAGGCGTTCTACAGATTGTATTCTCGTGGAGAGGTGAGAGCCAGGCGTTCTACAGATTGTATTCTCGTAGAGAGGTGAGAGCCAAGCGTTCTACAGATTGTATTCTCGTAGAGAGGTGAGAGCCAAGCGTTCTACAGATTGTATTCTCGTGGAGAGGTGAGAGCCAAGCGTTCTACAGATTGTATTCTCGTGGAGAGGTGAGAGCCAAGCGTTCTACAGATTGTATTCTCGTGGAGAGGTGAGAGCCAAGCGTTCTACAGATTGTATTCTCGTAGAGAGGTGAGAGCCAAGCGTTCTACAGATTGTATTCTAGTGGAGAGGTGAGAGCCAGGCGTTATACAGATTGTATTCTCGTAGAGAGGTGAGAGCCAAGCGTTCTACAGATTGTATTCTCGTAGAGAGGTGAGAGCCAAGCGTTCTACAGATTGTATTCTCGTAGAGAGGTGAGAGCCAGGCGTTATACAGATTGTATTCTCGTAGAGAGGTGAGAGCCAGGCGTTCTACAGATTGTATTCTCGTGGAGAGGTGAGAGCCAAGCGTTCTACAGATTGTATTCTCGTGGAGAGGTGAGCGTTCTACAGATTGTATTCTCATGGAGAGGTGAGAGCCAAGCGTTCTACAGATTGTATTCTAGTGGAGAGGTGAGAGCCAAGCGTTCTACAGATTGTATTCTCGTGGAGAGGTGTGAGCCAAGCGTTCTACAGATTGTATTCTAGTGGAGAGGTGAGAGCCAAGCGTTCTACAGATTGTATGAAACATGTCACAAATACATTATGCTACTTCCTGCCTTCAGAAAGTATTCATACCACTTGACTTATTCCACATTTCCTGTTAGCCTGAATTAAAAGTGGATGAAATAGTTTTTTCTCTCTCACCCATCTACACAATATTCCATAATGACAAAGTGAAAACATGTTTGTAGAAATGTTTGATAAGAAATATTGAATTTACATAAGTATTCACGCTCCTTTGCTATGACACTAAATTGAGCTCAGGTGCATCCAATTTCCTTTGATCATCCTTGAGATGTCACTACAACTTGATTGGAGTTCACCTGTGGCCAATTAAATAGTTTGGACATGATTTAGAAAGAAACCTGAAACACACCTGTCTATATAAGGTCCCACAATTGACAGTGCATATCAGAGCAGAAACTATACCATGAAGTCCAAGGAACTGTCTGTAGATCTCTGAGATAGAATTGTGATGAGGAATATATCTGGGGAAGAGTATAAAACAATTTCTAGAGTGTTGAATGTTTCTAAGAGCATAGTGGTCTCCATAATTAGGAAATTGAAAAAATATGGAACTACCCAGACTGCCTAGAGGTGGCTGTCTGACCAAACTGAGCAACCGGGCAAGAAAGACCTTGGTCAGGGAGGTGACCAAAAGCCCAATGACCATTCTGACAGAGTTCCTTAGCTGAGATGGGAGAACCTGCCAGAAGGACAACAGTCTCTACAGCACTTCACCAATCTGTGCTTTTTGGGAGAGTAGCCAGACGGAAGCCACTCCTAAGAAAAAGGCACATGACAGCATGCCTGGAGTTTGCAGAAAGGCATGTGAAAGACTGAGATAATAAGGCAAAAGATTGTGGTCAGATGAAACAGAAATGAAACTCTTTGGCCTAATGCAAAGCACTATGTCTAGAGAAAACCAGACACAGCTCATCACCCTTCTAACACCATCACTACTGTGAAGCATGGTGGTGGCAGCATCATGTTATGGGGATGCTTTTCAGCGGCAGGTCCTGGGAGACTGGTAAGGATAGAGGGAACAATGAATGGAGCCAAATTGAGGCAAATCCTTGATGAGAACCTGCTTCAAACCACCTTAGACTGTGGCAAAGATTTACGTTCCAACAGGACAATGACCCCAATCACACAGCCAAAGCAATGCTGGAACGGCTTCAGAACAAGAATGTGAAAGTCCTTGAGTGGCCCAGACTTGAATCCCATTGAAAATCTGTGGAAAGACTTGAAGATTGCTGTTCAGTGCCACCCCCATCTAGTTTAAGAGCTTGTGAAAATCTGCAAGGAAGAATGGGAGAAAATCCCCAAATCCAGATGTGCAAATCTGGTACAGACATACCCAAGACAACTCAAATCTGGAATTGCCGCCAAAGGTGCTTCTGCATTAAAAAGTATTGACTCAGTGGTGTGAATACTTATGTAAATGCAATATTTCTGTATTTCATTATTAATAAATGTATCAATACATTTGCTAAAATTTCTAAAAACATGTTTTCACTTTGTCAATATGGGGTATTGTGTGGAGATGGGTGAGGAAAAAAATAACAATTTCATCCATTTTGAATTCGGGCTGTAACACCAAATGTGGAATAAGTCAAGGGGTGTGAGAACTTTCTGAAGGCAGTGTATACTTGACTCAAGACATTCACTCGCCTTGAGTTCTTAATTAAATTGTATAGGCCCATTTGATTTCCAATATAACATTGATCCTCGCTGCACTGTGCTGGAGAGGCACTCTGACATGTGAGTCCTCTTTCCGCTGGATGTCACTCGGGGGGCGGTCCACAAGCTCGAGAAAACCCCAATCAAACTGTGCGTATCAGTCACTCCAGCGACCGCTGCCGACGAACTAGTACCAAATACCCTGCACACACATCCACGAGTTCCACAGCACATAGTAACCCACTCACTGCAGTGACCATTTCAGCATCCGATGCCTTTACCTCTACGGGCAAGGAGAATAAGAAGTGTTTGCATTTGCTGAGGAAATTGGGGCGTTTTCTCAAGATGCTGGAGAACGGCGGCAAGGTGCTGAAAGAGGGGCTTCTGGAGAAGCGAAGCGACGGTTTGCTGCAGCTGTGGAAGAAGAAGCACTGCGTCCTCACGGAGGACGGGCTTCTGCTTCACCCGCCGAAGCAGCACGACCATCCGCACCATTACAACCACCACGGCGGCGGAGACACTGGCAAAGTCAAGGAGCTGCACTTCTCCAACATGAAAACTGTGGACTGCGTCGAGAGGAAAGGGAAATACATCTACTTCACGGTGGTCATGTCGGAGGGCAAGGAGATCGATTTCAGGTGTCCACAGGACGAGGGCTGGAACGCCGAGATAACTTTGCAGATGGTGCAATACAAAAATAGGCAGGCCATCCTGGCGGTGAAGTCGACCAGACAGAAACAGCAGCTCCTCGTTGTTCAGCTCCCGGGACAGAAAATGATTCGGAGCTCGCCAAACGTTGCGTGACCTGCGCCTTGGACATTCGACATGCGGTAAGACATCAGAGAGAGGTCTTAGCAGGCTTGATTACAAATTACTACTTAGCCCCTTAGAAGTGGAAATCCTCTGCGGGGAAATTGCTTGGATATACGTTCCCCGGCAACGTTTGATATTTGACCCAAGGCTCAGGATATGAGGCTCACCTACCCGATAAACATGGGTTTACGCGCGGCGATGTCGGCAGGGGAAGCTTTGATGCTGTTAAATCAGCATGCATTGTTCCAGATGCTTGTAGCCTCCTCAAATTACAGTCTCCTACATAAAAATACACTACATTGGCCATTCCAACAAGGAGAGTCTGCAATGTTATAGGTCTTAACTTTTTGCCTAATTACGTTTTAATGTTTTATTATTCACTATTATTATGCTATTATTCATTATTATTGGTAAGGCATATTATGGTCCAGTTACCATCGGCACTTAATTGTTCGTAAAAATAAGTAATATTTAATGAAATGGTTTAATATTATATTCATTTTAGAGTAAGGGTTCAAACACTGCCAGTGCTGTCACTGTCTTCTAAACATTCTTTGGAGCCATTGGGCTGCGTTTACACAGGCAGACCAATTCTCATCTTTTTCCATTCATTGGGCAAAAGATCAGAATAGGGCTGCGTGTTTAAACGCAGCTCAAGAAAGCCACGCTATTTATGTTCAGGTGTAGTCTACGGAGATTCCTCTCCTCGTGTCACGCACTGCCACCTCTGAGATGGTCTAATTTATTGTATCCGCAGGTCAATTGGACATTCAGAGGAGGCATCGATGGACTCCGGCTGCATCTCCCGGCCTCACAAAAGGAGCATCACACCCTGCGGAAAGCATCTCTTAATTTAACTGTTGTTCGGTCCTGACAACAGCAGCAGTCTTTTCCAAGTCCTATTTTTCATTAGCGACTCTGTATTTGAGAGAGATGGACACTGATGGACAAAGCTCTGCTAAAGCACGAGTGAAAACAGCTGTATTCTAACGGGCGATTCTCTGCCATCCCTTATTTATTAGATTGTGTATATATGTTTTATCTTTACAGTGTCATTGACTAATGTACAACGTGGTTGTTGCTGGAGTTGAAACTGAAAGCTATGCTCGGAGATTCCGTAGGACAGTATAATGTTTAGAAATGGTTGGAAATAAGCCTCAGTATCGTTGTGATCCTAGTGGGATGGTTGATTGTGTTGCACCTTTAAGGATGTACTATAGTCCTTTCACTTCTATTATGTCTTAAGTTGTGAGTAGCACGTCCTATTGTACAAACATGCCGTGATACACATCCTCATTCTTTTATTGAACCAAAGACATAGCTATAGTTACATTTTCCTGCCAAGTGTAGTTGACTGTAAAAATGACAGGATGTTTCGATGATGAGGGAAAAGTTGACAAATCTTTTATTTGTTTCATTTCTCCATAAATCAGACTTTTTGTGATTATCCTCGTGCCAGATATGGCGCCCATGTTACATTTGCATTACAACTATGGAACACGGTTTGACTTTAGGAAGCAACATGTGTCAACGCTGCATATTCTTTTGGGAGTCTTAAATCTGTACAGATTAGAAACTGCAGTCCTGTTCAGTGGCAACTGATAGAAAGAAAGGTATCCTAGTGAGCAAAACTGGTTGAAAATACATCATTTCAATGGCAAAAATGGCCGAAAGGACTTATTTTCAACCAGTTTTGCCAAGAGCAAGTCATTAGGCTAAAAATTCATCACCATCTTTCCTGAGGAAGCTATGCTGAGACTGTTGAGTTGCCCCTCACACCACCCCCAGGTGTGTCAGCGTTGTCCTCACCTTAACCCACGTCTCCTTTTTTACAAACTTACTGTTATTCAGTTGGGTTCTTATTTTGATGTGAGAGCTATTTTCATACTTCTGAAATATACATTCCATTTCAAATGAACAGCATCTCGTGTGATTTCCTGCTATGTAGTGCATAGAAACAGCTTGCAGGGAGAACATGTGCCATTTAAATCCCCAGCAGATGTGTGTTCAATAGCTGTGTGTAGTGTTGCCTGTCTCAACCCTTCCATGCTAACAGCCTGTGAACTTCTCACCCCTATTTCCTGGGCTAAATGTAGAAGCTGTTGCTGTTCTGAGAATAATATTTTACCGTCAGCCTTCAGACTGAGACAAACTGCCATCCGTGGCGCGACAACACACGTGTCTCCCTGCCTCTCTCCATTAAGCTCATTTATACTACAGGGGGTGAAACGTGGATGACA
This sequence comes from Salmo trutta, assembly GCF_901001165.1. NCBI lineage: Eukaryota > Metazoa > Chordata > Actinopteri > Salmoniformes > Salmonidae > Salmo > Salmo trutta. The sequence goes on along the minus strand of NC_042964.1, from coordinate 49,635,510 downwards.
GCGCCATTTCTACTCCTCCGCATGACATTTTGGCGGGGGGGGGGGGGGCACTTGTGCATGCCCTTTGGACTGCTCAAAGCCACGTCAAGCCATGAAGGAGGTGCTAGGCTGGGACACTGTGTAAGACATCCACCATCCACCCTGGAGGCCTCCAGTTGTGACAGGCGTCCTCTGATGGTGTGCTGACACCACCTGAGCACTGTGGCCGCTGGCTGGGCCAGGTGCTGGAGTTCACCGATGATAAAGTCATGTTGACAGGCAAGAGAGTGTCGATGGGCCGCTCTGGGTCTCTCACTGCACTTGGTTGGGATTCCACAGTGCCCCTCTCCACCACCCTCCTCCCTACTAGGGCAGCTTGGGTAAAATTAAAAAGTCTGGGTAGCAACAAACAGTTGGCTGACTCCAAGCTCCGCTTGCCTACTTGGCTCATCTACCTCCGGCTCAGAGGTGAAGTTTAATCTAGGTACAGATATAGGATCAGTTTCGCCTCCCCAATCCTAACCGCAAGCATTGGTGGGGAAAATGCCAAACTGACACAAGATCAGCGTTAAGGGGCAACTTCACCTTACATTGCTCCTCTGCCCACCCAGCCCCAGCCCTTCACCACACCCACCCACCCCAAGCCCTTCGCCCTTTCCAACCAGGCCTTCCACCCAGCCCTTCTCCCCTCTCACCCAGCTCCAGCCCCTCCACCCAGCCCTTCCACCCAGCCCTTCCACCCAGCCCTTCTCCCCTCTCACCCAGCTCCAGCCCCTCCACCCAGGCCTTCCACCCAGCCCTTCTCCCCTCTCACCCAGCTCCAGCCCCTCCACCCAGCCCTTCCACCCAGCCCTTCTCCCCTCTCACCCAGCTCCAGCCCCTCCACCCAGCCCCTCCACCCAGCCCTTCCACCCAGCCCTTCTGCCCTCTCACCCAGCTCCAGCCCCTCCACCCAGCCCTTCTCCCCTCTCACCCAGCTCCAGCCCCTCCACCCAGCCCTTCCACCCAGCCCTTCTCCCCTCTCACCCAGCTCCAGCCCCTCCACCCAGCCCTTCCACCCAGCCCTTCTGCCCTCTCACCCAGCTCCAGCCCCTCCACCCAGCCCTTCCACCCAGCCCTTCTCCCCTCTCACCCAGCTCCAGCCCCTCCACCCAGCCCTTCCACCCAGCCCTTCTGCCCTCTCACCCAGCTCCAGCCCCTCCACCCAGCCCTTCTCCCCTCTCACCCAGCTCCAGCCCCTCCACCCAGCCCTTCCACCCAGCCCTTCTGCCCTCTCACCCAGCTCCAGCCCCTCCACCCAGCCCTTCCACCCAGCCCTTCTCCCCTCTCACCCAGCTCCAGCCCCTCCACCCAGCCCTTCCACCCAGCCCTTCTCCCCTCTCACCCAGCTCCAGCCCCTCCACCCAGCCCTTCCACCCAGCCCTTCTGCCCTCTCACCCAGCTCCAGCCCCTCCACCCAGCCCTTCCACCCAGCCCTTCTGCCCTCTCACCCAGCTCCAGCCCCTCCCCCAGCCCTTCTGCCCTCTCCCACTCTACTTCCTCACTTTAATTGGTTTGTTAGGTCTGGAATGTCATTCACATGACTCCCAATGAAGATTGGCGCCTAGATAAGTCTTGATTGTCACATGATCTGCAGTGATGTTTTCAGTACACTCAGTACTTAGTTCTTAGTAAGGATAATGTAGGTTATTGCCAACACTGTTTTTTTAAAGAGCTCTCCTCATTTTTGCACTGATTAAACACATATTGTCTCATTTTATATTTACTTATTGGCAGTGTAAATCTAGCCTTCTCAAGATTCCCTAAAAACCCAATGTGGATCTAAAAAATACAATGTAGAATTTCTGTCCTGTGAATTTCCTTGTGCTCATTGTGGCAATACACCTGCTCATCAGTCTAGTGAATGGAGCCCAGATTGTTCATGACTTTGTTTTCTCCCTGCTCTTTGAAATGCTCTGCGTAGGTGGAAGGAAGGTAGTGAGATACTGTAGATTAGCAACTCTCTTTATCTCTCTCTCTCTCTCTATTTCTCTCTCTGTGGCTGGAAAGGCTGAGGGATAGATCACCTTCAGGGGTTTTGTTCCTTATCTTTTCTCTTTGTGTGGATGGTGATACAGGTGTTGAAACAGGAAAGGACTTTGCTAAGCGAATTTCAACCAAACAGGAACTCTCACAGTTATATAATGGAGAGAAGCTAATTATAATTACATATTAGCAGGAAGTTTAGGATTACATATTCTGGTTGCTGCACTATTATTTATCATTTAACATACCATTATACCATATGTACAGTAATCAATACATTACATTTACTCTAGTAATTTAGCAGACACTCTTATCCAGAGCCACTTACAGTAGTGAGAGAGGTAGTGAGTCTTCAAGCTGTGTATTATTGTACAGATGGGTAATGTGCATTATTGTACAGATGGGTAATGTGCATTGTTCTACAGATGGGTAATGTGCATTATTGTACAGATGGGTAATGTGTATTATTGTACAGATGGGTAATGTGTATTATTGTACAGATGGGTAATGTGCATTGATGTACAGATGGGTAATGTGCATTGTTCTACAGATGGGTAATGTGCATTGTTCTACAGATGGGTAATGTGCATTGTTCTACAGATGGGTAATGTGCATTATTGTATATGTGTCTTGAATTTCAAATTCCAGGTGCCTTAGTGCTATAGAGCTGTAATGATAGAATGTAACTATTGGACAATAAGGTGAGACCCAAGGAGGATATAGGTGAGTTTCACTACAACTACTCCATCCTATATGGAAGGTTGAGCCTGAATGTTAACTAATCATTCTGACACAGTTGACTCTGTGTCGTGCAGGTGATGGAAAGTTTCAGCCAATTAATTACAATTAGCCATTGATCAGTGGGCTGCAATGATCATGCTCCCATGAAGATTTCTTCCTTGAGGGAGTTGTTCCTAGCCATTGTGCTTCTGCTTGACATGTTGGGTCTAAGCAGAGTTACTGAAAGTACTTTGTGACAACTGCTGATGTACAAAGGGTCTTATATATACATTTGATTGATTGACTGGTCCTTCATCTCATATCATGGGTTAACTAACAGGGTGAGTAAAAGCTTGTTTAAAAAAAGCCAACGTTTCTCCTCTGCCACCTCATAAAAGGCAGGGTCGTGTTCATTAGTCACCAAACAGAAGAAAAGGACTGAAACAGGGAGGGACAACTTGGACTTGTCCAATAAGGAACACTCATTTTAATTTTCTGTTGCAAAATGTTTTAAAAGATTTTTCCGTCATGTGCCCAGATGAACATGACCCAGGATTCCTGAGGAATGTTGGGGTGAACTGAGTTCTTTTGACCCTGTGTCACCCCACCCACTCGGCACCTGTTCCCAGACCACCCAGCAGCAGCAACACTGGAGGTCAATCAGCTCAGCTGTTGTCTCTTTTCACTGATTAGGGCAGGAAGTCTGCGATAGGAGCAGGACATAGACTTAGATAGACATCGCATCGTTGTATCTGTCCCTTTTATGGCATCTAAAACAGGATTTTGGGCACTAAAAAAGTCCCTCTATCTATCTCTATGGGGCAGGAATGTCACCTTGACTGTACACCGCTGCCCTGACAACTCCATGAAACTCCACAGGATAAGAGACAAAGAGCCAAGAGGATATAGTAGAATTACTACGCGTCAGCTTGTCCTTCTCCAATGAAGATGGCTAAGGTTATGTTGCAGGTCATGGGAGATGAGATCCTCATGTGGTTGTGGGGCCGCACATCTCTCTCAATTCCATCCTGTGAGCTCTTTAGAATGTAAGATGCATGGTGATAAACATAGTGATGTACAGAATACTGTATTGCCCCATGTTCTGCACTCAACAGTGCCAGTATCAACAGTGATACAAACCATAGCCAAACAAAACCTCAAATGTTATGTGCAAACATATATACACTACATGACCAAAATATGTGGAGCATCTCATTCCAAAATCGTAGGCATTAATATGGAGTTGGTATAACAGCCTCCACTCTTCTGAGAAGGCTTTCCACTAGATGTTGGAACATTCCCCCGGGGACTTGCTTCCATTCAGTCGTAAGAGCATTAGTGAGGTCGGGCACTGATGTTGAGCGATTAGGCCTGACTCGCAGTCGGCGGTCCAATTCCTCCAAAAGGTGTTCGATGGGGTTGAGTTCAGGGCTCTGTGCAGGCCAGTCAAGTTCTTCCACACCGATCTCAACAAACCAGTTCTGCATGCACCTCGCTTTGTGCACGGGGGCATTGCCATGCTGAAAGAGGAAACGACCTTCCCTAAACTGTTGGAACAAAATTGGAAGCACAGAATCGTCTTGAATTTCATTGTATGCTGTAGTGTTAAGATTTCCCTTCACTGGAACTAAGGGGCCGAGACTGAACCATGAAAAACAACCCCAGACCATTATTCCTTCTCCCAAAGAACAGTTATTGTGCTGACGTTGCATCCAGAGGCATTTTGGAATTCGGTAGTGAGTGTTGCAACTGAGGACAGACGATTTTTACGCGCTACGCCCTTCAGAACTCGGTGGTCTCGTTCTGTGAACTTATGTGGCCTACCACTTTGCGGTTGAGCCGTTGTTGCTCCTAGACATTTCCAATTCACAACAGCACTTACAGTTGACCGGCGCAGCTCTAGCAGGGCAGACATTTGACGACTTGACTAGTTGGAAAGGTGGCATCCAATGACGGTGCCACGTTGAAAGTCACTGAGCTCTTCAGTAAGGCCATTCTTCTGCCAATGTTTGTCTATGGAGATTGTATATACCTGTCAGCAACGGTGTGGCTGAAATAGCCGAATCCACTAATTTGAAGGGGTGTCCACATACTTTGTGTATATATAGTGTAAATGGAGTGTATGTGTGGCGGTTGCATATTCGTGTGCTCTCTCCAGGCTGTTGTGGAGACCAACAGCCACGGTCGCGTAGGAAAACCTGACAATGTTTGATTTTTTTCCTCCTCAAATTTCCATTGTTGTCAGCAAGTAGGAAAGTGGTGATTCAGCAAAGCGGGGACAAATAAGGGTTTATCAGGAGAAGTACACACACACACACACACACACACACACACACACACACACACACACACACACACACACACACACACACACACACACACACACACACACACACACACACACGGAGGCAGTTGGCGGATTCTGTCTGCTTCTGATTACAGAGGTAGGGTGGCTCAGTTCGTCTGCCAAAGTAAACTTAGCCTCCTCCTCACTTCCCTCACAAGGTCAGTGATAGGGCAGCTGCACCTGGGAGTGCGCTTCCAACAAACCTATCTCTGATCCAGCTTGCTTCCCAAATGCCACCCTATTCCCTATAAAGTGTGCTGCTTTTGACCGGGGCCCATATGGCTCTAGTCAACAGTAGTGTGCTGTGTAAGGAATAGGGTGCCATTTGGGATGTAAGCACTGTCTTTGAACCAAACACTTCCTCTTTTGCTGTTGTTACACTGTAATTATCTTGTCCTGTCATCCGTATATCCGTTAAAAACAAGCAAATGAGAAACACAAAGGCAAATTGTGATGGAAATGATGCAGTGATGTGTTGAGTGCTTTGGCAACTAACATTTTAGCTGGGATTTGCATTCAAGGAAAAAGGGACTCAAAGGGCTCACAACACAGTGGAATATAGATTGTGTCACTTCTGGATTCAAACTGCTGACTATTCCCCGTAAAGGAAAACTCCACCCCAAAAACAATCTTTTTGTATTTGTTTCATTATTCCATTGTTGATTTAGTCTCAAAATGTGTTGCTTGTCAGCAATCAATCAAATTTTCAGCATATGTAACATTCAAAATGCAGAAATCATCCCTGTACGATGAATTTCGCATTATATGATGCAAAACAAAGCATCATATGATGCTAAATGCATCATACAGGGAGGATTTCTATATTTTGAAAGTTACATATCTTGAAAACCTGATTGCTGACAAGCAACACATTTTGGGACTATGTCAACAATTGAATAATAGTTTTGGGGTGGGATTTTCCATCTTAGGGGTCTAAGCTGTTGGAAGGGGGGGGTGGTTTATTATGCTAACATATGGAGTTGTTTTAAGATGGTCATACTATGGATCATTTAGCTATTTGATTTTTATTTAAAAAAATGTTATATAATTTTTTTTATCCCCTTTTTATGGGATCCAAATTGGTAGTTACAGTCTTGTCTCATCGCGGCAACTCCTGTACGGACTCAGGAGCGGCGAAGGTTGAGAGCTGTGCGTCCTCCGAAACACCAAGCCGCACTGCTTCTTGACCCACTTAACCCGGAAGCCAGCCGCACCAATGTGTCGGAGGAAACACTGTACACCGTGTCAGCTTGCACTGTGCCGGGTCCGCCATTGGAGTCATTAGTGTGTGATGGGACAAGGACATCCCTGCCGGCCAAACGCCACCCCACGGGTCTCCCGGCTGTGGCCGGCTGCGACAGATCCTGGACTCAAACCCAGAATCTCTAGTGGCACAGCTAGCACTGCAATGCAGTGCCTTAGACCACTGCGCCACTCGGGAGGCCTAGCTAATTTTACGACCCCTTTAGGTATCAGAAAGAAATATTTTTAAATTATTTAATAAAATATTGAATTTGGCCTTTACTACTATAGCTCACAGAAATGCATTGAATAACACATTCATAAACAGCAAAAAAGACAGTCCAAAAATAAATCATGAGGAATAAGGTTTTGAAGTGTCTGTCCTATATCTAGGAGATATAAGAAAGCTATGGAAATATTTTTTTGGGGACACATATTTAACCCCTTATTTTTGTTGCCACAAAACTACCTCCATATTTCCATTAATTTGTATTAGTTACATTCAGATGAGCCCTGTGACACTTGTGGGGGTTGCAGAGCAAAACGGAGAACACCATCATGTTTGAGAGTTTCCCCTTTCCATAGAGTGGTCATATTAGTTTGTAGGCTGTTTGGACGCTACAGACATTTTTGTGAGAAGACCGATTTTCGGGATGTCTCATGGTCTGACAAACACCGCTGTAGCTCGGCCACTTTCCACCGAAGATGCGAAAGGCTGTCATGTCCTGACCAGTAAAAGGGTTATTTGTTATATTAGTTTGGTCAGGACGTGGCAGGGGGTGTTTGTTTAGAGTGTTTCGGGGTTTGTTGGGCTATGTGTTTTGTAGAGAGGTGTTTGATTAGAGTGTCCTGGGGTTTTGGTTTATCTTCTATGTTAGTATATTTCTATGTTCTAGTCTAGTCTTTCTAGTTCTATGTTTAGTTTATTGATTTGGACTTCAATTGGAGGCAGCTGTTCCTCGTTGCCTCTGATTGAAGGTCCTATGTATAGGGGTGTTTTGGTTATGGGAATTGTGGGTAGTTATTTCCTGTTTAGTGTATGTTGCACCTGATGGGAGTGGCGAGTTTGGTTTTCCTTCTTTTCACAATTAAAGAAGATGAGTATACATTTTCCCACTGCACCTTGGTCTACTTCATACGACACCCGTTACAAAGGCCGACATAGGAGCATGTGGTGCATTGAGACGCAGCCCATGCAAAAATATCTCTAGCTTAAACTGACGGATTTTGCTGGGGATTTTTTATTATGTTGCTTAGCTTGACGGATGGGTTCGTCAATAGACTCTAAAGATAATTAAAACATAAAGGAAATCCAATGCAGCATCCCAAATGGCACCCTATTCCCTATATAGTGCACAGCTTTTGACCAGAGCCCTATGGGCCCTGTTCAAAAGTAGTGCACTACATAGGGAATAGGGTGACATTTGGGACAAACCCCATAACTCGGCACGGCTGACATTTGAAAACTTGAAAATTATAAATTGTTGTTCCATCCTAAAGCCGGGAGAGTCACACTGTAATTAAAGACACTAAACTTACCCAGGTTGTATCACAAATGAAAAAATACAGGAATTTAGCATTATTAGTGCACTACTTTTGACCAGGGCCCATTGGGTCAAAAGTAGTGCACTACATAGGGAATAGGGTGCAATTTTGGATGCATACCCAATTAAATGATCCTTGACATTTAAGCCTTCGGAGGGCTTTAATAAACTGCTTGAAAACCTGCGAGGGGCGGCAGAGTAATCCAGCGCACCTGTGAATTCATGTGGTAAAATCACATTTATCAAGCTGACCGAGTAATGACTGTGTCCTCTCAATGGCGTGTATATGGAAATTTGTGCACTTTGCGGGAAAAAATTGTGTCTGTGGTGGAAGCAGGAACTGCATGAATTAGATTGTTTATTCAAGACTGCCTTTCAAAAAACCTCTCATGGGTTTTGCACCTCAATGCTTCATTGTTCCATCTTTTGGTATGATGGAAACACATCATCAACATCATAGACAGACAGAGGGTTCCCTATAGTTGATTCTATTAACTTTCCCCAAATTCCCAGGTTTTCCAGAAATCCTGGTTGGAATATTCCCGTAATCAGGAGGAAATCCAGAATCCTCCAATGGGGTTTTTTCCGAAAACCTGGGAAATGTTGGAATGTTACAGGAATTTAACATTATTCCTGTCCTACCAACATAGGATAGTAGTAAACAGAGCCTCTCAATACATTCCACTTTCTTTTTTCCAGATTCAGCACATTTGATTCAACTAGGCAACTAATCCTGAAAACCTTGTTGAGTTGAATCAGATGGGCCAGAAATGGAAAAGAGCAGAGATTTGTATCTGCTATCTGCCCAGAGTGTCACATCTGCTCCCGCTCCCCCTCTCCGGTGCTCGAGGTCACCAGTTCACTCATCATTACGCACACCTGCCACCACCGTTACGTGCACCTGCGCTTAATTATGGGACTCACCTGGACTCCATCATGTCATTTACCTCCCCTATATCTGTCACTTCCTCAGTTTTATTCCCGAGTCAGTATTGATGTTATGTTTCTCCTGTCCAGATGCTGTTCTTGTTTTGTTTCATGTCTATGTATTATTAAATCCACACCCTGTACTTGCTTCTTGTCTCCCAGCGTCTGTCGTTACAGAACCGTTACACAGAGAGATCCTATAAGTCATAGTGTTCTATATCTAATTCTATGTGCGGGTCCCTGAGGAACAGATTGTTTAACACTGGGCTAGTAAGCCTGACGTCAGTCTGAGTTCTGTCTCCTATAGGCTACCTCCTGACGTCAGTCTGAGTTCTGTCTCCTATAGGCTACCTCCTGACGTCAGTCTGAGTTCTGTCTCCTATAGGCTACCTCCTGACGTCAGTCTGAGTTCTGTCTCCTATAGGCTACCTCCTGACGTCAGTCTGAGTTCTCTCTCCTATAGGCTACCTCCTGACGTCAGTCTGAGTTCTGTCTCCTATAGGCTACCTCCTGACGTCAGTCTGAGTTCTGTCTCCTATAGGCTACCTCCTGACGTCAGTCTGAGTTCTGTCTCCTATAGGCTACCTCCTGACGTCAGTCTGAGTTCTCTCTCCTATAGGCTACCTCCTGACGTCAGTCTGAGTTCTGTCTCCTATAGGCTACCTCCTGACGTCAGTCTGAGTTCTGTCTCCTATAGGCTACCTCCTGACGTCAGTCTGAGTTCTCTCTCCTATAGGCTACCTCCTGACGTCAGTCTGGGTTCTGTCTCCTATAGGCTACCTCCTGACGTCAGTCTGAGTTCTGTCTCCTATAGGCTACCTCCTGACGTCAGTCTGAGTTCTCTCTCCTATAGGCTACCTCCTGACATCAGTCTGAGTTCTGCCTCTTGGCAAGCTTGTAATGAGGCTCTGGACGTGGGGAGATAGCTATGATATAGCTACTGTAATTGGACTGGGGGAGATAGCTATGAGATAGCTGCTGTAACTCATAGTGTTGCTACTGACAGTGCTGACAGCAGTCAGGCCAGGCTTGACTGGTTCTCCACATCAACAGATTCTCAGATGATTGACTCTCCCATCTCTGTAGGCCTAAACATCTCGGGAAATACCCCTCCACATCTCTCAGCCTCTGGTTTTGAGAGAAAAATGACCTGTCCTTGAGGAAATAAGAAGAAAATCCTCCAACCAGGATTTCCGGAAAATCTGGAAATGTTGGGGAAGTTATCAGAATTTTGCAACCCTATCTATCAGTATGCATATATATTTGGGGTTTTATTAGACAGATCAGAAATGAGGATAGGTGGTCAGGTAGGGGAGGCAGTTGTAAACTGGCACGTAGGGGACTCGAACCCCGCCTTTGGGCATGTGTAGCCCACAGGAGGCTGCTGAGGGGAGGAGTGCTCATAATAATGGCTGGAACAAAGCGAATGGAATGGCATCAAACCCTTGGAAACCATGTTCGATTTATTTGACGCCATTCCACCTATTCCGCTCCAGCCATTACCACGAGCCCATCCTCCCCAATAAGGTGCCACCAACCTCCTGTGGTGTAGCTTGGCTGTGTTGACCACGAAACCAACCTCCGGTACAGTCAGTGCATGTATTGTGATTAGTAACTACGGTTCATAACATTCGGCGACAATATATGAACTTCGACCTTGAACAATTCCAGATACTGTATTTGCTGGGAAGTAATCCTACCCCATTGCTGCTAAATCTGTCCTGCTTTTCCGGCATAATCGCTTTTTCCTTTTGCATACCCCCAAGATCATCGTCCCTAATCAGTGTTAGAACGTTTGAGCCACAGGACAGGAATTTGAATGAACAGTCAATAAACATTAGGCTGGTATGACTCAGCACAGGAGCGGATGCAACAGTAACTCTGTGGTTTGTCAATGTACTCAGATACATTATGAGTGTATGATAGCGGAATGAGTAATACGTCCCTCCCAATGACATTGTGTCCTGTATTCAGGATAAACACTTAGTGGACAGAGGACAGCCTCTCAACTTCCTGGTATATTTCATTCGTGAAATATACCAGGAAGTGTTATTACTGTTTTATTTAAAAGCGCCATGTGATTGTTGCTAATGCATGCCATCAGGAGGAATTATAGTACCAATGTTATTTGGCATGCTAAGTTGGTAACAGTAAGAAACATTGACACAAGCTCAAAGCCCGTCTCAGAGAAACCAGAAATCAACAGGAGTCATGTGGCTTTTTTGTCGGTCATCTGATAAGCTCTCATTTAGGAACAATGAAGGCTTGTCATAAACGGAGGCACAGCACAGAAGGCTTGTCATAAATGGAGGCTCAGCACAAAAGGTTAGCGGTGCTAGCCATGTTTGACATTGCTCTGTATGTGATAGGGTGGGAGATAATGTTGATCGTAGCTAGCCCAGCGTGGATGCTAGTAGCTAGCCTAGCGTGAATGCAGGTTGAGTCTTGTCCTGAAGGCAGAACTGAGCAATTTCCCCGTGGAAAGGACAGCTGCAATGTCAAAATTGGCTATATTGGAAAAATGAATGAAAACAAAAATTTGCTTTTTGGTGTTAATTTAAGGTTAGGGTTAGGCATTAGGGTTAGCGGTGTGATTAAGGTTAGGGTTAGGTTGAGGTTAGGCCGTCATTGTAAGTAAGAATTTGTTCTTAACTGACTTGCCTAGTTAAATAAAGGTTAAATAAAATAAATACAAATAAAAGGTTTAAAATCAGATTGCATGAATTTGTAGCTGTACAAGCTAATGGGGCAGAAGCCGGATTAAGTCCCAAATGTAGGAAATAGGTTGTCATTTGGGACGCAGTAGGTTTGTTGAAAACACACTGCATGTTGAGAACAGCTACAGTTCCTGTCAGTGTATTTTTCCGGGTGGCAGTTTTCTGCCTATGATTTGCCCATCTGCCCATTCCTCTCTCTGACAGGGAGAACTAGCATTTTGTCATAAAACATTTTTTTGTACCACTTTCATTGTATAAAACATTTCAGAGGAGTTTAAACAGTGTTCACAGTGTTTGTTTTAGCACTTTCATTGTGTAAAACATTTCAGAGTAGTTTAAACAGTGTTCACACACAAGTGTTTGTGTTTCTCTCCAGTTGTCCTTGTGTTTCTCTCCAGTTGTCCTTGTTTTTCTCTCTAGTTGCCCTCGTCAGTCTGCCTCTCAAACACACATTGCTACAGTTACCTGTCCATGTGGCAGAGTTTCAAAGTCTCAACATGGTTACATGTCCCCCCCTGCTGTATTTAGGCCTAGAGGAAGTGGGTGGGACGTGGGGGTGAAACCTCATCAAAGGGACAAGGGAAGACTATTTGTCCCCTCGTAACAGCAGTGGCAGTCTGAATCCTGGGAGATTATAGGACTGCTCATTGTTAATGAGGGGCCACGGCTCCAGCCTCCACCACCAAACCTTATCATGAGGACCAGCTGTACAAACTGGCACCCTATTCTCTATGTAATGCACTAGATAGGGAGAATAGGGTTCCATTTGGGACGGAGGCCAAGCCTCCCTCACAGGGCAGAGTGCCACACAAACCTCCCTCAGAGATACATCCAGTCTTCTATTAGCAGGGCTCTAAACAGTGGCCAGGAGGTAGTGAACAGTGTGCCCTCCCTTCCTCTCTTCTTCCTTCCTCCCTCCCTTCTCTTTTCTTTGTCGATCCCTTCCTTCCTATCTTCTCTTTCCCTCTTTCCTCCCTTTCTCCTCTCCCTTGTCCTCTACTCCCTTGTTTCCCTCATCTCCTCTCCTCTCCCCTCTCATCTCCTCACCCCTCTCATCCGCTCTGTTCTATTCTTCTCTCAACCCCTCCCATCCCCTCCTGTCTTCTTCTCTCAACCCCTCCCATCCCCTCCTGTCTTCTTCTCTCAACCCCTCCCAGCCCCTCCTGTCTTCATCTCTCAACCCCTCCCATCCCCTCCTGTCTTCGTCTCTCAACCCCTCCCATCCCCTCCTGTCTTCTTCTCTCAACCCCTCCCATCCCCTCCTGTCTTCGTCTCTCAACCCCTCCCATCCCCTCCTGTCTTCTTCTCTCAACCCCTCCCATCCCCTCCTGTCTTCATCTCTCAACCCCTCCCATCACCTCCTGTCTTCGTCTCTCAACCCCTCCCATCCCCTCCTGTCTTCTTCTCTCAACCCCTCCCATCCCCTCCTGTCTTCGTCTCTCAACCCCTCCCATCCCCTCCTGTCTTCTTCTCTCAACCCCTCCCATCCCCTCCTGTCTTCTTCTCTCAACCCCTCCCATCCCCTCCTGTCTTCTTCTCTCAACCCCTCCCATCCCCTCCTGTCTTCGTCTCTCAACCCCTCCCATCCCCTCCTGTCTTCATCTCTCAACCCCTCCCATCCCCTCCTGTCTTCGTCTCTCAACCCCTCCCATCCCCTCCTGTCTTCGTCTCTCAACCCCTCCCATCCCCTCCTGTCTTCTTCTCTCAACCCCTCCCATCCCCTCCTGTCTTCTTCTCTCAACCCCTCCCATCCCCTCCTGTCTTCTTCTCTCAACCCCTCCCATCCCCTCCTGTCTTCTTCTCTCAACCCCTCCCATCCCCTCCTGTCTTCTTCTCTCAACCCCTCCCATCCCCTCCTGTCTTCTTCTCTCAACCCCTCCCATCCCCTCCTGTCTTCTTCTCTCAACCCCTCCCATCCCCTCCTGTCTTCGTCTCTCAACCCCTCCCATCCCCTCCTGTCTTCGTCTCTCAACCCCTCCCATCCCCTCCTGTCTTCGTCTCTCAACCCCTCCCATCCCCTCCTGTCTTCGTCTCTCAACCCCTCCCATCCCCTCCTGTCTTCGTCTCTCAACCCCTCCCATCCCCTCCTGTCTTCGTCTCTCAACCCCTCCCATCCCCTCCTGTCTTCGTCTCTCAACCCCTCCCATCCCCTCCTGTCTTCTTCTCTCAACCCCCCCATCCCCTCCTGTCTTCGTCTCTCAACCCCTCCCATCCCCTCCTGTCTTCTTCTCTCAACCCCCCCATCCCCTCCTGTCTTCTTCTCTCAACCCCTCCCATCCCCTCCTGTCTTCGTCTCTCAACCCCTCCCATCCCCTCCTGTCTTCTTCTCTCAACCCCTCCCATCCCCTCCTGTCTTCTTCTCTCAACCCCTTCCATCCCCTCCTGTCTTCGTCTCTCAACCCCTCCCATCCCCTCCTGTCTTCTTCTCTCAACCCCTCCCATCCCCTCCTGTCTTCGTCTCTCAACCCCTCCCATCCCCTCCTGTCTTCTTCTCTCAACCCCTCCCATCCCCTCCTGTCTTCTTCTCTCAACCCCTCCCATCCCCTCCTGTCTTCTTCTCTCAACCCCTCCCATCCCCTCCTGTCTTCTTCTCTCAACCCCTCCCATCCCCTCCTGTCTTCTTCTCTCAACCCCTCCCATCCCCTCCTGTCTTCTTCTCTCAACCCCTCCCATCCCCTCCTGTCTTCGTCTCTCAACCCCTCCCATCCCCTCCTGTCTTCTTCTCTCAACCCCTCCCATCCCCTCCTGTCTTCATCTCTCAACCCCTCCCATCCCCTCCTGTCTTCGTCTCTCAACCCCTCCCATCCCCTCCTGTCTTCTTCTCTCAACCCCTCCCATCCCCTCCTGTCTTCTTCTCTCAACCCCTCCCATCCCCTCCTGTCATCTTCCGCTTGCAGCATTGAGGTGAAGGACAATGATCTCATTCACACCGCTTTGGGAAAATGTGTGTGGCACTTTAGAGTGCTGATGGCTGCCCATGTGATACCCAGAGTGAGCCTGCCGGTTGGGGACACAGAGAGAGGGAGGAAGAGGGAGAGGGGGAGAGAGATGAAGAGGGAGGGAGGGTGAAGAGGGAAAGAGATGGAGAGATGATGCTTTGGGATGAGTGGGGGTGAGCAAACAAGAGGGAGAGAAAGTAAAGAAGAGAATAGGGAGAGAGGGATATGCCAGAGGAAGAGAGAGGACGAGAGAGAGGAAGAGAGAGAGATCCTCTCAATGTCACCATGTCCCTGGGTGGGAGCATTTAGTCTCCCTATGTGCCTCTCTCTCTCTCTCTCTCTCTCTCTCTCTCTCTCTCTCTCTCTCTCTCTCTCTCTCTCTCGCAGAGAGACCAGGGAGCACGTACACAGCCCCTCACACACTTCACAGTGCTTTTTGTCACCTGCCGCCACGGCCACTCAAGCGAGGCACCAGACCAAACCAGTTAATCACAGAGAGCTATCTCTCCACCGCTCGGTGCTCCATTCAGCCTCCTGTATCCCTCAGAGTTGGGCAGCGGTGGAGAAACACTGTGAATGTCTGATCAGAATTCTCCAGGACGCTTTGAAATAGGGCCTTGCAATTCATTATTAATGATTATGTCCCTAGTGCCTCCCGACTTCTGAAGATGCCCTAAATACAGTCATATAGTAACATCGTAAACTCATGGACTTGTTTTTTTAGCCGTCTTTCCCAAGTCTTTGAGATGAAGAATGAGACAAAACCCTGACATAACTGACAATGTCATTTCATAGCTGTACTCCATGTTAAATAAAATATCACTGAATCTGGAAGGGTCAAAATAATCCATTGGTTATAGTCTGTCCGAAAGCACAACATTTCACTGTAAAGTGAAACCACCCCAGAACCTGGCGTTTTTGGCAGATCTCGCGGCGTGCACAGGCCCGAACTAACTATTGTTGCCCGTGTTTGTCTTCTTTGTACTGCTCTTTTCATGCTATCTGTTCACTTGTACTTTTCTACGACCAGGCGTTTCTATGGAAACTAAGAGAAAGAAGACAGGGCTAGATTTGACAGAGCGCTGTCAGGCAGCAGCACACAGGGTGGCTGGAGTTTCTCCTGGAGGGAGAGAATACCCATGTGGAGGGAGGGGGGGAGGCTGGGAGGGACGGAGGGAGGCTGGGAAGGAGGGAGGCTGGGAGGGAGGGAGAGAGAGAGAGAGAGGGGGAAGGAGGAAGGCTGGGAGGGAGGGAGAGAGAGAGAGGTAAGGAGGGAGGCTGGGAGGGAGGGAGTGAGAGAGGGAAGCTTGGAGGCTGGGAGGGAGGGAAGGGAGGGAGGGAGGGAGGATGCTGGGAGGGAGGGAAGGTTGGAGGCTGGGAGGGAGGGAGAGAGGGAGAGAGAGGGAATGAGGGAGGCTGGGAGGGGAAGTGAGAGGGGCAGGAGGGAGGCTGGGAGGGAGAGAGAGAGAGGGAAGGCTGGGAGGGGGAGAGGGAGAGAGGGAAGCTTGGAGGCTGGGAGGGAGGGAGGATGCTGGGAGGGAGGGAAGGTTGGAGGCTGGGAGGGAGGGAGAGAGGGAGAGAGAGGGAATGAGGGAGGCTGGGTAGAGAGAAAGGGAAGGAGGGAGGCTGGGAGGGGAAGTGAGAGGGGCAGGAGGGAGGCTGGGAGGGAGAGAGAGAGAGGGAAGGCTGGGAGGGAGAGAGGGAGAGAGGGAGAGAGAGGGAAGTAGGGAGGCTGGGAGGGAGAGAGGGAGAGAAAGAGGCTAGTATGGAGGCTGGGAGGGAGAGGGAAGTAGGGAGGCTGGGAGGGAGGGAGGGAGGGAGAGAGAGAGGGAAGGAAGGAGAGAGGCTGGGAGGGAGAGATACATGGAAATGAATGAGGCATAATAAGCCCATGTTTTATCTACATAAAGTCCATATCTTCCACACTGTTGGAAAAGCCTGTCTTCAAACCTTAGTGGTACTGTCATTTCATTTTATATTTATCAATGTGTTCTCCATTTACTCGTTATCCAAAGATCCTTAGAAGGGATCTGGATTTGTTTGGGTTGGAGTGGTTTGTTACTAAACTGGAGACTACGCCACCGATTCGTGCTGCTCAAATTCAAAAACATAGGTCTTGAACGCAATGCAAACAGAGCAAAAGCTTTTGTCAAACGAAAATGGAAATAGAAATTCTTATTGGACAATGCTCTTCCATTTTAAACTATTCATCCTATTTAGTTCCTAATGAATGTGACCTTGCTCTGCCAGGAGAGGTAGGGTCAATCAGATGAACTGCACATGGCCTGTCTCTCTGTCTCTGTTTCTCTCTCCCTCACTCTCTTTATCTCTCTCTCTCTCTGTCTCTCTCTCTCTGTCTCTCTCTCTCTCTGTCGGTCTCTCTGTCGGTCTCTCTGTCGGTCTCTCTGTCTGTCTCTCTCGGCTGTTAACCAGTCTCATCCACTCCAGCTTTGACAGTGTGCCATCCCTCAGGACACAGACCAACCCTTTCTCTGAAGTGCTTTAACATGTACAGGAAGAGTAGGGAACATGTGACGTCCTCTGATTAGCGGGCAGCTGTCATGGCGGGTCGCATGTCAGCTCTCCCAATTGCATTAGAGAACAAAAACATGGCAGCCACATCTATAAGATCCACTTCCTACCCCACTGACCTGGTAATTAGGAAATTAAGACTTTAATTTGAACCCTCACTCACGGCCTACCAGCCTCTGGTCATTGGCTCTGTAAATATTAGAGGTTGTGGTACGTGTGTGTGTGTGTGTGTGTGTGTGTGTGTGTGTGTGTGTGTGTGTGTGTGTGCAGATTGTATTTGTCCTGCAGCTGTCTGTGGCTATCATGTTAACCAGGAGTATGTGTTTGATTTGTGGATGGGGGCTCGTCTTTGTCTGCGTCCCAAATGGCACCCTGTTCCCTATATAGTGCACTGCGTTTTACCTGAGCACCATGGGCTCTGGTCAAAAGTAGTGCACTAAATAAGGAAAAGGGTGCCATTTGGGACGCAGCCTTTGAGTGGACGAGAGAGGCAAAGCATATCTGAGAGAAGCGTCTGCTGACTACTGAGGAAATGACCTGGGGGTAAAGACAAGGTCTGATAACAATTCTCAGTTTGATATGTCACATGAGTGCAGCTTGATAAATCATAGATAGGATTCTCTACACGCCCGAGACCAACACAACTCTTTCTTCTTGGAGCGAAAGACCATTTTAATTCAGTCGATGTATCTTACATAAGGGGATCCGGTAATGTACATAAAGATCTATACCAGTAAGAAATCATTATATCACAGTCAGATGAAGCATCGTACAAATCTAGAATTCACTTTAGTAAAAAATGATAAAGGAACACCATCAAATAAGCTTGTGACTCAAATGTTCCAGTGTCCATGAGACGACATAACTGCATTTTGACCAGGGCCCGTAGGGACCAGGGCCCATAGGGACCAGGGTGCCCTTTGGAATGCAGTCTAGTCTGGTGGGACAGAAGGAAAACCTGGGCAGCCGTCTGTGCTGTGTCTGTCTGTCTTGTGGAATGGAGGGGGAGGACGGGGTGAGGTCAGTGATAGAGAGGGGTGTTATCATGGGAGAGATCACTGGGACCAGGGCAGATGGTGGACACTAAGGGGTGTGGCGGGTCTAGGGGCTTGGCCTAATGCTAAGGCACCGCCATGTCTAATGTGTGTGAAAGAGAGAGTGCGTGTGTGTGTGTGTGTGTGTGTGTACACTTCTTCTGTGTGTGTGTGTATACTTTTATCATTATATATCACTATATTGCTCACACATGTTAGTGTGTTTGTGAGTGTCTATGCAATGTCATGCAGTATCACCCTGTATCAAGTCGTACCTTCCTCTCCCAGTGACACCAGAGGTCTTTACTGTTCCTGTCATCTCCTGTTTCTCCATGATGATCCTGTAACCCGAACACACACCTCACTGGAACAATGTTCCTCTCTACCCAGTAACACCAGCCAGGTCACCCGTGATACAAGTCACTATTCAACATCCATCCATGTCTGAAGACGTTGGGAGATGATGTGGAAACCAGCCACTAGGGGCAACAGTGAGCACTGCTACCTTTAAGTAGGTTTTGGTTTGGCGAGGTCGTTGGGAGATGATGTGGAAACCAGCCACTAGGGGCAACAGTGAGCTCTGCTACCTTTAAGTAGGTTTTGGTTTGGCGAGGTCGTTGGGAGATGATGTGGAAACCAGCCACAATAGTGAGCACTGCTACCTTTAAGTAGGTTTTGGTTTGGCGAGGTTGTTGGGAGATGATGTGGAAACCAGCCACTAGGGGCAACAGTGAGCACTGCTACCTTTAAGTAGGTTTTGGTATGGCAAGGTCGTTGGGAGATGATGTGGAAACCAGCCACTAGGGGCAACAGTGAGCGCTGCTACCTTTAAGTAGGTTTTGGTTTGGCGAGGTCGTTGGGAGATGATGTGGAAACCAGCCACTAGGGGCAACAGTGAGCACTGCTACCTTTAAGTAGGTTTTGGTTTGGCGAGGTCGTTGGGAGATGATGTGGAAACCAGCCACTAGGGGCAACAGTGAGCACTGCTACCTTTAAGTAGGTTTTGGTTTGGCAAGGTCGTTGGGAGATGATGTGGAAACCAGCCACTAGGGACAACAGTGAGCTCTGCTACCTTTAAGTAGGTTTTGGTTTGGCGAGGTCGTTGGGAGATGATGTGGAAACCAGCCACTAGGGGCAACAGTGAGCTCTGCTACCTTTAAGTAGGTTTTGGTTTGGCGAGGTCGTTGGGAGATGATGTGGAAACCAGCCACAACAGTGAGCACTGCTACCTTTAAGTAGGTTTTGGTTTGGCGAGGTCGTTGGGAGATGATGTGGAAACCAGCCACTAGGGGCAACAGTGAGCACTGCTACCTTTAAGTAGGTTTTGGTTTAGTGAGGTCGTTGGGAGATGATGTGGAAACCAGCCACTAGGGACAACAGTGAGCTCTGCTACCTTTAAGTAGGTTTTGGTTTAGTGAGGTCGTTGGGAGATGATGTGGAAACCAGCCACTAGGGGCAACAGTGAGCGCTGCTACCTTTAAGTAGGTTTTGGTTTAGCGAGGACGTTGTGGACGGGGATAGTGTAAGCATCTGCCTCTGGTTCCAAAAGGTTGCATGTTTGAATCCAGTGATAGCAAGTTGTTTTTGATATTTTTGTTTTAAGCCTATCCCAAACCTTAACCCTTACCTTAACCATTCGGAGTTATGCCTAACCTTAAGAATTCGACGTTAAAGGACAGATTCACCCATTTTGAATGTTATATTGTTTTTGTGCATCTCTGAGCGATGTTCTATCGATTCCCCGGGTCATTTCATGTTTTCATGTGTATTTGAGCTATTGCTGTTCAATCATCGTAGCACCGTGATAAAGCTGCTCTGCACTGGAAGTTCATAGGAATACGACATTTAGATTGCAAAAAAACGTCTATCCTACATGTCATATTTCAATACTGGCCAATGTCATAACGCGGGAGGTTGTTTTCTCTCGAATGAGCCATTTATCATATTTTTTAAATATTCCTACCTTGAGAAATGTGTAATTTAACAGAAGGTCTAACACATTTCTCCTGTCTGTCTGCCTCTTCAGTCCAGGGTGCATTGTGCCGTTGTGAATGTCAGACTCCACTGTGAGGAACATTGATCTGCAGGTTGAACATGATGAGATTATTGACTAAATTGAAAGTGCAGTTTGTTTAGGTGACTTTACCGCGTATTATTCTCACATATTAGTGTTATTTAACACTGTAAATTATAGGAATGAGGGGTTTTGGGTGGATCTTTCCTTTTAATGCCTAAACCTAACCCTAACATTAAACATTCTGAGTAAATGCCTAATCTTAACCTTAAACACTTGACGTTTGGAATAACTTCGAAATTTGAGGTTTGAGAAACATGGATGGACGTCTAATTTTGACATGCGACTGTGAGAGCTTGTTGCAGCAACACACCCCACTGGAACAATGTTCCACCCACATAAGTTCAGCCTCAGTTAACGTCATCACATTGTATTCCTGTCCGGATGATAGCCTGTTAGCTGCTTTCTAATGTAATCAACCACAAAGTCCCACTGTTTCTTGGAATATGACTATTGCACTGATCACATCCTCCTCTACTCACTGACAGCCCTTTGGTTGGGTCACACCAGTGGGTAACTTTATTGGCACTGTGTCCATGACACACACACACACACACACACACACACACACACACACACACAGACACACACACACAGACACACACACACACACACACACACACACTCTGAAAGTAATTCACACACACACACACACACACACACACACACACACACACTGAAAGTAAGTTAAGTTAATAATACTTTATTGCTTGATCAGCTTGCATACCATGTTTTATGATCAAAGGACTGCTGAATGAGTCGACTGCTCTCTGAAACTCCATCTAGCCCATTGTTTCACCATTCCTCTGTCTGTCCATCACCAGTGTTTCACCATTCCTCTGTCTGTCTATCACCAGTGTTTCACTATTCCTCTGTGTCTGTCCATCACCAGTGTTTCACCATTCCTCTGTCTGTCCATCACCAGTGTTTCACCATTCCTCTGTCTGTCTATCACCAGTGTTTCACCATTCCTCTGTGTCTGTCCATCACCAGTGTTTCACCATTCCTCTGTCTGTCCATCACCAGTGTTTCACCATTCCCCTGTCTGTCCATCACCAGTGTTTCACCATTCCCCTGTCTGTCCATCACCAGTGTTTCACCATTCCTCTGTGTCTGTCCATCACCAGTGTTTCACCATTCCTCTGTGTCTGTCCATCACCAGTGTTTCACCATTTCTCTGTCTGTCCATCACCAGTGTTTCACCATTCCTCTCTCTGTCCAGCACCAGTGTTTCACCATTCCTCTGTCTGTCCATCACCAGTGTTTCACCATTCCCCTGTCTGTCCAGCACCAGTGTTTCACCATTCCTCTGTCTGTCCATCACCAGTGTTTCACCATTCCCCTGTCTGTCCATCACCAGTGTTTCACCATTCCTCTGTCTGTCCATCACCAGTGTTTCACCATTCCTCTGTGTCTGTCAATCACCAGTGTTTCACCATTCCTCTGTGTCTGTCCATCACCAGTGTTTCACCATTCCCCTGTCTGTCCATCACCAGTGTTTCACCATTCCTCTGTCTGTCCATCACCAGTGTTTCACCATTCCTCTGTGTCTGTCAATCACCAGTGTTTCACCATTCCTCTGTGTCTGTCCATCACCAGTGTTTCACCATTCCCCTGTCTGTCCATCACCAGTGTTTCACCATTCCTCTGTCTGTCCATCACCAGTGTTTCACCATTCCTCTGTGTCTGTCCATCACCAGTGTTTCACCATTCCTCTGTCTGTCCATCACCAGTGTTTCACCATTCCTCTGTCTGTCCATCACCAGTGTTTCACCATTCCTCTGTGTCTGTCCATCACCAGTGTTTCACCATTCCTCTGTGTCTGTCCATCACCAGTGTTTCAACACTCCTCTGTCTGTCCATCACCAGTGTTTCACCATTCCTCTGTCTGTCCATCACCAGTGTTTCACCATTCCTCTGTCTGTCCGTCACCAGTGTTTCACCATTCCTCTGTCTGTCCATCACCAGTGTTTCACCATTCCTCTGTCTGTCCATCACCAGTGTTTCACCATTCCCCTGTCTGTCCATCACCAGTGTTTCACCATTCCTCTGTCTGTCCATCACCAGTGTTTCACCATTTCTCTGTCTGTCCATCACCAGTGTTTCACCATTCCTCTGTCTGTCCATCACCAGTGTTTCACCATTCCTCTGTCTGTCCGTCACCAGTGTTTCACCATTCTTCTGTCTGTCCATCACCAGTGTTTCACCATTCCTCTGTGTCTGTCCATCACCAGTGTTTCACTATTCCTCTGTCTGTCCATCACCAGTGTTTCACCATTCCTCTGTCTGTCCATCACCAGTGTTTCACCATTCCCCTGTCTGTCCATCACCAGTGTTTCACCATTCCTCTGTCTGTCCATCACCAGTGTTTCACCATTCCTCTGTCTGTCCATCACCAGTGTTTCACCATTTTTCTGTCTGTCCATCACCAGTGTTTCACCATTTCTCTGTCTGTCCATCACCAGTGTTTCACCATTCCTCTCTGTCCATCACCAGTGTTTCACCATTTCTCTGTCTGTCCATCACCAGTGTTTCACCATTCCTCTGTCTGTCCATCACCAGTGTTTCACCATTCCTCTGTCTGTCCATCACCAGTGTTTCACCATTCCTCTGTCTGTCCATCACCAGTGTTTCACCATTCCTCTGTCTGTCCATCACCAGTGTTTCACCATTCCTCTGTCTGTCTATCACCAGTGTTTCACCATTCCTCTGTGTCTGTCCATCACCAGTGTTTCACCATTCCTCTGTCTGTCCATCACCAGTGTTTCACCATTTCTCTGTCTGTCCATCACCAGTGTTTCACCATTCCTCTGTCTGTCCATCACCAGTGTTTATCCATTTGGTGAACCTTTCCTTATTAAAAACAGGACTCACTTCTGATACCAGGGAAGTGACGTCGTTTGATGTCAAAGACTACACACGCTTACACACACTCACACACTCACACCCACACACGCAGACACATGCACACACTCACACACACACACGCATGCACGCACGCACCACACACACACGCATCACACACACACCACACACAAAGTCACACACACACGCACCACACACGCAGTCACACACACACGTCTTTTGTTGAGACAGATGCAGAGCCCCAGCCACCAGAAGCCTGTGTATCTGAGCGTGGTGTCTGGGGCCCAGATGTTTTATGACTGGAGCTGACAGTAACTGTCAACATGTGGCATTCCTGCTCACTGAGACAGACACAGGCTGTAATAAAACAGCCCCAGGAGGCCCTGCTCTGCTTTTTAACCCTTTATAGCCAGTGGGTGACAACAACATCATGACCAGTCTATGTGTTTGTAAAGGTCAATAAACCAGACTGGGGGGAAGGTTGACAGAGATGGACTTGATCTTGATGTGTGCCAATGATTTCTTTATTTCCCCTTATTTTAGCAGGTAGTTTGACTGAGAACGTGTTCTCTTTAACAGTGAGGCATGAGTTTGAGGGACTTGCAGATGCAGTGTTAAAACCCTGATCAGACCTTGGACTGGCGTCTGAGGAGCAGGTGCATTGCCTTACAGCAGATGAATTGAAGCCAGGTACAGGGCTTTGTAGTAGGACAGCCTGTTGTGTTGATATAAGAGTTGAGGAGCCAGTCACCTTGTTTTTCTATTGACACAGGCTGTGTTGGAGAGTGGGTGACATTTAGTGGCTGAGGAAAGACAGGCAAGTAGACAGACTGACGGACAGACAGGCAGACAGACAGGCAGGCAGGCAGGCAGACAGGTGTGCAGACAGACAGGTATGCAGACAGACAGGCAGGTAGGCAGTCAGGCAGAAACACAGGCAGTCAGACAGGCAGTCAGACAGGAAGATAGACAGGTAGGTAGGTAGAAAGACAGAAATGCAGTGAGACAGGCAAAGAGACAGGCAGACAGTCAGACAGACTGGCAGACAGACAGACAGGCATGCAGAGAGACAGGCAAAAAGACAGGCAGAGAGACAGACAGAGATAGTTAGACACACACACATTTTCATACATTTTTCTTATTTACTTTCTACCCTGATTTCTTGCTCTAGCTGCTAACTATGTGTTTTAGCCATTTGGGACTTGAGCTACTTGTTGCCCAAAGAACGAAAATGGAATTGTCATTTTGTCCCCTATCCCCATCCACAATGCAACAGGGCTTTGACACAGCGAGGGTAGGATTTGAGGCGACAGTCTCCATTTCCTCTTTTAGAGCCATCTTGATGTTCCTGCTTCGGCTCCTCCTCACTGCCATCCCTCCTAAACTGTTGCCACTGTTTGCGTCTTAAATGGCACCGTATTCCTTAGAAAGTGCACTACTTATGACCAGAGCCCCTGAGTCCTATTGGTCCTGGTCAAAAGTAGTGCACTATAAAGGGAATAGGATGCCATTTGGGACGAAGCCACTGTCTTTCAGCTCTCTGAGCTAGAGCACTGAACAGACAATCTATTGAATTAATGGGACAATAGCATTACTTGAACTCCCACGCGTTATTACAGGGTGTTGTGTGTATTTTCCGAGGCTGTTGTCTTTGCTGATAAATTATGTTGTCAACAAGATAATTAAAAAGTGCTCAGAGGATGACACATAGGAAATGAAATGGCCTTCGACACAATGGGAGCTCTCTCAATTCTGAACAGCTCACATTGTCTTCAATGTCACCTCTGTGATGACTGTAGGTCTACATAGACTTTAGGGGACGTGCCTGTCCTTTTTTGGACAGGCACGTGCAGAGGACTCCTATTTTACCAACTACTTTGACCTGGGCTGTATCTTGATACTCTAGAAATCAAATTTGATTGGTTACAAACACATATTTAGCAGATGTTATTGCGGGTGTAGCGAAATGCTTGTAAAAAGAAATGGCTAAGAAGCAGAACTGCCATCTTACAATAAAAAAATATTCTATTCTATATTTTTTAAATAAATAAATAAAGGAATACATATTTTTTTCTCATAGCATGGCGCCTCTTTCTTGTTTCCTTCATGCCACTGAAAGGACTGGATAGATGGATTTCCACCATGGGGCTTTCACCTGTCATGTCCCGTCAGATCACTGGAGGAAAAGAAAAGTGATGTTAGACTATTGAGACACGTCCCAGGCCTTGTGGAAGGGAAATGGCTTGAGCTATTGAGAGGGTGCGTCCTGATAACATCTCCTTTGTCCTGAAGTGTATACTCATTCACTACTTCCTACAAATCTAAAACAAGTGCACAATTTGGGAGGAAGGAGAGATATTCGGGACAGCCATGCAGATAGAAGGTGCCTCTAGAATGTTCTGTGCTTCTAGAACGTTTTGTGTATCTATAATGTTATGTGCTTCTAGAATGCTCTGTGTATCTAGAACGTTCTGTGCTTCTAGAATGTTATGTGCTTCTAGAACGTTTTGTGTGTCTATAATGTTATGTGCTTCTAGAACGCTCTGTGTATCTAGAACGTTCTGTGCTTCTAGAACGTTATGTGCTTCTAGAATGTTATGTGCTTCTAGAACGTTCTGTGTATCTACAATGTTCTGTGCTTCTAGAACGTTTTGTGTATCTACAATGTTATGTGCTTCAAGACGTTCTGTGCTTCTAGAACATTCTGTGCTTCTAGAATGTTGTGTGCTTCTAGAATGTCATGTGCTTCTAGAATGTCATGTGCTTGGGGGAAGAAAGAGCTGTACTAACTTCTATATTGCTCAGGCAGAGCAGGTAAGTTAGGACTCAGTGGAGAGACAGAGAGAGACCGGGAGAGACACGGAGGCCAAGAATGTGCGGTGTGGCTCCTGAATACTAAACACAGATGAGAAGGTAATTACCATTTGGTAATTACCATTTCCCTAGCTTTAGCGGCTGAAGCTAAGGGCTAGCAGTGGAGATCCACAGGGATTGCTCTCAAAGCTCTAATGAAGTCTGTGTCTGCATCCTGAATGGCACCCAGGTCAAAAGTAGTGCACTAATTCGTGAATCGGGTGCCATTTGGGATGCAGACCAAGCACTTCAATGCCCAGATAACGGAAGAGACGAGAACAGCAACGGGCCATCTAGTGATTAGCTAGCTTCTTCATTGGGACGTGGCTAACAATGTCTCACGATTCTGTACAGATATACAGTGTAAGAATGCTGCCGTAAGGTGAGTACATGGCAGTCTGGTGCCTGTTCCTACGGTCATTGTCACGTTTGGTATATGACCACAGAATTAGCACGCACAAATTGATCTGGGAACAGGGTAATGGCAAGTTGTAAGTGTGATTCAGTCAGTTGATCATTTTTCACCTCAACACCAAAATGATTTGGAACTGAATCATACTTTATAAATGGACACCCAGCTCCATGAGCATCAGTGATGTCATTAGATAAGGCTAGGTAAAAGGTACCACTATCACATGTCTGTTGATGGGGATTTCTGCATCAGTTGTTCTGACTAGGTGCTTTGCTTGTCTCCCCTCTCCCTTTTCCAGTGCTTGAAGCCACACCCCTGTGGAAGAAGATGACATTGACGTAGCGTTAGAACAGTGTATTTAAGTGTCACTCCACCACGATACAGTAATATAAAATATCTATATTGTGGACCACTCACATTGTGTTTTGAGAAAACAATCATGGTCAAACATGGTACAGGCGTCAGCTATAATACATGACATCATCTATACTCCAGTGGAGGCTGCTGAGTGGAAGACGGCTCACAGTAATGGCTGGAATGGAGTCAATGGGATCAACCACATGGAAACCAGGTTTGATGCCATTCCACTATCTCCATTCCAGCCATTATTATGAGCTGTCCTCCCCTCAGCAGCCTCCACTGGTATACACACACGTATGCATAAATCAAAAAGTATTTATATAATATATGTATAATATATGCGCAATAACAAAGACAGGCACATGACGTCATAGCTCATCTCATACCTTACCATAGTTGTGTCCCAAATGGCGCCCTATTCCCTACATAGTGCCCTAATTTTTCTCAGAAGCCTATGACCCCTGGTCAAAAGTAGTGCACTACATAGGCAAAAAGGGTGCCATTTGGGACTTAGACTGACAGTCTTCATTCAATCCGTAGTCAGGCGCTATTGCTTGTGAGCCGTGCTTGAGACGAGAGGGTTTACTCATCCTCTCTCCCTCCATCCAGGGGACCTGCTCAAGTGTATTTTGGAGAAGACATGACAGCCATGTTTTTATTTTACACTAGACTTATATCTCTTGGCAAAATGTTCTATTATCCATGGTGATCATCTACTTAGGAGAGTTGTTGTTTTTACTCATGATGAAGATGACCTCACACAGTATGTCATGATAGGCTGACTGTTAATCATCACACCAGTTCTGGGGATTATTGTTTTACGGTCATTGTCATGGCAACAGTTTTAGCCACCTTCTTTCCTTCCTTATTTCCTTCCTTCCTTCCTCCCTTCTTTCTTCCCTTATTTCCTTCCTTATTTCCTTCCTTCCTTCCTTATTTCCTTCCTTCCTATCATTTTGGTTTCATAATCAGCTCCAAAGAGGCCTTGTAATACCATTGTCAGGTATAAAACCCTTGTCAGACCATGCAAAAGCAACATACTATAATGTAGCATCAACAGCTGCTGTATGTGTGTCCTTCCCAATGTCTGTCTGTCCTGCTACCTGTCCCTAGCTTATCTGTCCTCTTGCCTCTTCATCCAGAAATCCAAAATGGCAGATAGCTTGTAAGCAGCGACAGAGGAGAAATGATTGGGTGACTCATCGAAGGCTTTATCCCTGTACGCACAAAACGAACGATGCATGATGAGAATCCTACGAGAGCTTTGGGAGATGGATGGAGTGCACTGTATAAGGCAGCCATTAACAAACACCTCATACAGTGCACTCCATCCATCTCCCGAAGCTCTCGTAGGATTCTCATCATGCATCGTCCGTTTGGTGCGTGCAGGGATAAAGCCTTCGATGAGTCGCCCAATCATTTCTCCTCTGTCGCTGCTTACAAGCTATCTCCTTCACGCCCAGTCGTAACAGGCCTGGGGTTTAGAGGACTGTCAGCTTCCCGCTGAGGTGTGTGTGTGTGTGTGTAGTGTGTATTATATGTGTGTGTGTGTATAGAGTGTAGTGTGTCTGTGCGTACCCTCAGATGAAGCCTGAGAGTGAGTTGTATGAGGGTCTGTGTGTTTATATTTGATTGTGAGTTTGGGGCTGGGGCTGACGCATTAGGGTGTGTGTGTGTGTGTGTTTAGCGGGGGAAGAGAGGCGAGGAAGGAATCCATTTGGATGGGATCAGCATATTGATTGTGGATACAGGTTCAGGAGCGCTGGACTACCTCCACAGCACTCTGATCAACATGGAAATCCCTCCAACATCCCATGCATACCAATGACCTCCCCCTCACTGTGCTCAGCTCTACCAGTGGGGTCCAGGAGATTGATGGACAACACTGTGGATACAGCAGGTGACTCTGCAAATAATTGGTTTAACGCTTTGTTAAACCCTTTAGCTTTGATGTTGTTGATGGTTGTTGTTGGGTGGGCATTTGAGCAGAGATGTAATGTCGAGGGTCCACACTCATTTACATAGAGATGTAATGTCGAGGGTCCACACTCATTTACACAGAGGTGTAATGTCGAGGGTCCACACTCATTTACATAGAGATGTAATGTCGAGGATCCTCACTCATTTACACAGAGGTGTAATGTCGAGGGTCCACACTCATTTACACAGAGGTGTAATGTCGAGGGTCCACACTCATTTACACAGAGATGTAATGTCGAGGGTCCAAACTCATTTACATAGAGATGTAATGTCGAGGGTCCACACTCATTTACACAGAGGTGTAATGTCGAGGGTCCACACTCATTTACATAGAGGTGTAATGTCGAGGATCCACACTCATTTACACAGAGGTGTAATGTTGAGGGTCCACACTCATTTACACAGAGGTGTAATGTCGAGGGTCCACACTCATTTACACAGAGGTGTAATGACGAGGGTCCACACTCATTTACACAGAGGTGTAATGTCGAGGGTCCACACTCATTTACATAGAGATGTAATGTCGAGGATCCACACTCATTTACACAGAGGTGTAATGTCGAGGGTCCACACTCATTTACAGAGGTGTAATGTCGAGGGTCCACACTCATTTACACAGAGGTGTAATGTCGAGGGTTCACACTCATTTACACAGAGGTGTAATGTCGAGGGTCCACACTCATTTACACAGAGGTGTAATGTCGAGGGTCCACACTCATTTACACAGAGGTGTAATGTCGAGGGTCCACACTCATTTACACAGAGGTGTAAAGTCGAGGGTCCACACTCATTTACACAGAGGTGTAATGTCGAGGGTCCACACTCATTTACACAGAGGTGTAATGTCGAGGGTCCACACTCATTTACACAGAGGTGTAATGTCGAGGGTCCACACTCATTTACACAGAGGTGTAATGTCGAGGGTTCACACTCATTTACACAGAGGTGTAATGTCTAGGGTCCACACTCATTTACACAGAGGTGTAATGTCGAGGGTCCACACTCATTTACACAGAGGTGTAATGTCGAGGGTCCACACTCATTTACAAAGAGGTGTAATGTCGAGGGTTCACACTCATTTACACAGAGGTGTAATGTCGAGGGTCCACACTCATTTACACAGAGGTGTAATGTCGAGGGTCCACACTCATTTACACAGAGGTGTAATGTCGAGGGTCCACACTCATTTACACAGAGGTGTAATGTCGAGGGTCCACACTCATTTACACAGAGGTGTAATGTCGAGGGCCCACACTCATTTACACAGAGATGTAATGTCGAGGATCCACACTCATTTACACAGAGGTGTAATGTCGAGGGTCCACACTCATTTACAGAGGTGTAATGTCGAGGGTCCACACTCATTTACACAGAGGTGTAATGTCGAGGGTCCACACTCATTTACACAGAGGTGTAATGTCGAGGGTCCACACTCATTTACACAGAGGTGTAATGTTGAGGGTCCACACTCATTTACACAGAGGTGTAAAGTCGAGGGTCCACACTCATTTACACAGAGGTGTAATGTCGAGGGTCCACACTCATTTACACAGAGGTGTAATGTCGAGGGTTCACACTCATTTACACAGAGGTGTAATGTCGAGGGTCCACACTCATTTACAGAGATGTAATGTCGAGGGTCCAAACTCATTTACAGAGATGTAATGTCGAGGGTCCACACTCATTTACACAGAGGTGTAATGTCGAGGGTCCACACTCATTTACACAGAGATGTAATGTCGAGGGTCCACAATCATTTACACAGAGGTGTAATGTCGAGGGTCCACACTCATTTACA
This sequence comes from Salmo trutta, assembly GCF_901001165.1. NCBI lineage: Eukaryota > Metazoa > Chordata > Actinopteri > Salmoniformes > Salmonidae > Salmo > Salmo trutta. Next base: position 49,605,162 of record NC_042964.1, on the reverse strand, counting down.
CAGAGGTGTAATGTCGAGGGTCCACACTCATTTACACAGAGATGCAATGTCGAGGGTCCACACTCATTTACACAGAGGTGTAATGTCGAGGGTCCACACTCATTTACACAGAGATGTAATGTCGAGGGTCCACACTCATTTACACAGAGGTGTAATGTCGAGGGTCCACACTCATTTACACAGAGGTGTAATGTCGAGGGTCCACACTCATTTACATAGAGATGTAATGTCTAGGGTCCACACTCATTTACACAGAGGTGTAATGTCGAGGGTCCACACTCATTTACACAGAGGTGTAATGTCGAGGGTCCACACTCATTTACACAGAGGTGTAATGTCGAGGGTCCACACTCATTTACACAGAGGTGTAAAGTCGAGGGTCCACACTCATTTACACAGAGGTGTAATGTCGAGGGTCCACACTCATTTACACAGAGGTGTAATGTCGAGGGTCCACACTCATTTACACAGAGGTGTAATGTCGAGGGTCCACACTCATTTACACAGAGGTGTAATGTCGAGGGTCCACACTCATTTACACAGAGGTGTAATGTCGAGGGTCCACACTCATTTACACAGAGGTGTAATGTCGAGGGTTCACACTCATTTACACAGAGGTGTAATGTCTAGGGCCCACACTCATTTACACAGAGGTGTAATGTCGAGGGTTCACACTCATTTACACAGAGGTGTAATGTCGAGGGTCCACACTCATTTACACAGAGGTGTAATGTCGAGGGTCCACACTCATTTACACAGAGGTGTAATGTCGAGGGTCCACACTCATTTACAGAGGTGTAATGTCGAGGGTCCACACTCATTTACACAGAGGTGTAATGTCGAGGGTCCACACTCATTTACATAGAGGTGTAATGTCGAGGGTCCACACTCATTTACACAGAGGTATAATGTCGAGGGTCCACACTCATTTACACAGAGGTGTAATGTCGAGGGTCCACACTCATTTACACAGAGGTGTAATGTCGAGGGTCCACACTCATTTACACAGAGGTGTAATGTCGAGGGTCCACACTCATTTACACAGAGATTTAATGTCGAGGGTCCACACTCATTTACACAGAGGTGTAATGTCGAGGGTCCACACTCATTTACACAGAGGTGTAATGTCGAGGGTCCACACTCATTTACACAGAGGTGTAATGTCGAGGTTCCACACTCATTTACACAGAGGTGTAATGTCGAGGGTCCACACTCATTTACACAGAGGTGTAATGTCGAGGGTCCACACTCATTTACACAGAGGTGTAATGTCGAGGGTCCACACTCATTTACACAGAGTCCAAAGTCATCTGATCATTTGACTCATGTCAGAATCTGTGAGGTCATCCATTTCTTGCATAATTTATCTTCTGCCCACTTTAATATTTTAGCTGGCTTCACTTATTTCATTGCTGGGCAATTAAGAATGCTCTGACTGGTATGGGTTGCCTCCCAAATGGAACCCTTTTCCATTTATAGTGCACTTCTTTTGACTAAACAAAAGTAGTGCACTATGTAGGGAATAGGGTGTCGTTTGGGATGCCAACATGGTAAGGTGAGCTACGAATATAAAAACTACTCCAGTTCATGATTTCCTGTTGATGCCCCAGAGATTACATTTTCAAATGAGGAATGCCAATATATAAGTCCCAGACGATTAGTGAAAAAGTGAGAATTGACGCTTGCTGTTCACCGTAGTGATGTTGGTACACACTGCTGTAGCCTTGAAGATTCTTACTGTGTATGTGACAGATGGAGTCACAGATGTAGAATGTGTGTGTGTGTCTGTACGCTCACTTGTTCGCACATGCTAGTGTGTGTGTGTGCTCGTGAATGATCACCTATACATACTCCCAACTGCATGGCTGATTATATACCTTCACAATCCCCCCCAACACACACACACAACCTAATCCACCGGCTTCTCTTGTCTCTGCACATTTTACATTAGCATTTTTAATCCACATCCACACGGCACCAGCTGCATCTGCAAACACGAATTCTCTGAACGGGTATCTTTTCAATCTTTTATTCTCCACAGAGAGTTACATGCATCCAATCTGTTGTTTGTGTTGATAACTTCACTGCTGTTCCCAATTAGGCAGTGTTAGCTTGTGGCTAATGAATTAGCATTTCAACACCAAACAGGATCTTTCATTTGTAATTGTTCGGGGTCCGCAGGATCCTCAATTGCCTCAGATTGAGATCTGCAGCGTTTAACGGCGATAAATAATTGAGCTGGTGTGAACTGGGTTGTTTACATAGTCCCCAGACACCACAATTAATTGTTTTCCTTCTGTTTGTGTTTGGAATAACCTTCCAAACCTGCAGTATATTCAGCGGAAACACTGCTGGAGATAGAAATAGAATGAATAGTGCTGACATGATTTCCTATCTATTCCACACCATACATTTCTATATAAATGTTCTGTAACGTAACAGACCCCTGATTCATTTGCGTTTCATTTGGCAATCAGGAAGCACTAAACTCCAAAGGGGCCAGACCTGGCTGTATAGTGGTTATACTGCAGTCAGCAGCAAGGTCAAGCCCATTGCTGCTCTCCATAGGTGTGTGATACAGGGCCATTATTCCTGAGGTAGGGAACAAAGGGGACAGAGTCACATATTCCCTCTCAAATGTCCATGATTTAGTGGTTGTCCTCAGGCAGGCTAGTAATCATTTGAACAGATGGCTGCTGCTGGTCTCGCTACCTTTCCAGAGCCTGCTTGAGTAGGACGACACCGCACTCCATCCAGCCACCAAGCCTCCATTTGCCACCACAGCTGCCACAGCCGGGCGTTCGATGGCAATAAGAGGCTCTTTGTACGGCAGTTTGTATCCAAGCTGCTCTGACACAGATATAATTCTCTTTCAGGGGTGGAAGTGGCTGCTTTTGTGAGCAACTGGTCGCGGATGTCAGTTTTATGGTCCATGTGTATAGGGTTGCGTGTCTTATGAAATCTTGCCGGTGCCGGCCTGAAAACCGGAAGGTTTGGCGTTAAGCTGGATGTACAATAGGCCCCCCCTTCGCTGAGCACAGAGGTCATACTGTAGCCCTGAGGGGGTGTTGTGGGTGTCACAGCGAGGGTGATCCCGTGTGGACACGAGGGTGATCCCGTGTGGACACGAGGGTGATCCCGTGTGGACACGAGGGTGCTCCGTCCCCTTTCAGCAACATAGTTTTTCAAATGACTAGGGAGTTTTATCACGTATATCTCTAGGTGCTATAATCGGGCACTCTGCCGGCTTCGACGTCAGACTCTGGCATTTGTGACCCCAAGGACTGTGTGAGTTCAACACTACTGGATAATAACGTACGCCCTCAATAGGCGCTTGTTGAAAATGGCCTCGAGGTACCGAGAGCTAAGCAGTCTACAGAACAGATTTAAGGCCTCTGTTGGGGCATAAACAAGAGAATGTGTGCTACAGACGTGATCTACAGTAATTGTTAACATGGCTAAGATTCACTTTTTTCCTGCATAGGGAACAAATGCTATATTAATAACTGAAAAGGAACATAATTAACTAATAATTCACTTGAAAGTCACTAGTTTCTTCCCTTCTTTTTGTTTCGCCCTTTGGATATTACAGATCTGTTTGATAATCTGAGCCAAAGTCGTGTGTTTTCTTGGATAAATGGCAATAATCATAAGCGCATCATGGGTAAGACTATTCAGCCCCTGGTGATAATTAAAGCCAATGACAGAGCTAATGAAATACAGTTTGGCTCAGTCAGAGACACTACAGTATTTTGGAAAATATGATCCAATGAATTTACATTTTCTTACCACACTTGATGAACAGAGCAGCCAATGACAGCAGAAATACAGTAGCTCAATGATGAGCCGAAATATTACAATGAACACATTTTTGTCCTCACATTTTGTGATTTATAATATGCAACTTCTCTTTGCTCATGCAGAGCAGGTAGACTGACTGAATCCCATGATGCTGGAGGAGTGTTGAGTGCCTTTATATAACAGAATGGGGCCCTCGTGTACAGTATATGCAGTGCTCTTGATTCACTGTAATTGACTATAATTTCAGTGATCTCCATGCATCAGTATCTCAGACATTATTATTTATTTACCATAGACAATAAATACATTGGAAATCTTTGTCTTGTCTAGTCGTTTGCCATGAGGATAATGATGATGATAATTATAATAATTATATAATTATTTTCACACATCATTTCAACCCGCTTCACAACAAAAAAGACACATCTAAATGTACAACAGACAGACCAGAGGTGAAGATATTATATAGTGAAAATGAAATTAAAAATTAAAATCCACTAGATTACCAGCCATTCGTATCTCTGTACTGTCTTTGTCAAACTCTGTGCCAATTAATATGCTAGGCTCTTCCTACAGATTGAAAGTTGGTTCATCGGCCCCTTTCCCCAGACATCTCGCCACTCTCGCTTTAATTATAACCTCTTTTGATGTCCACACATTAAACTCGGGCAAAGCCTAGATCTCATTCATGCCTCTCTCAGTGGGAAAGCTTATCTTCTTTATTCCCTTCTCCTGACGCTCTGACATCCCTTTCAATTTGCATTTCTGCTGGGGATGGGAAGCGCGTTGCAGAGAGGTGTTACACTGGGGCTGTTCCCCGGACCCACAGTCCCTTCATGCAGGTGACGGCAGTTCCTTCACGGACCCCTGATCTCACCCACCCTCTGTTCACCGCCAGGCTTCCATACACGTGTCGCCTGCATCGGCGCGTGAAATTGTGAAATTGCTAATGACTTTTTTATTTTGTATAACGGTTTCCCCTGGAAGAGAGCTTATAGCCGAAGCGTGTTTGATTGAGAGCTGGGGGAAAGGGAAGTGCAAAGAGCCGTGGCGGACATTTTTCAATTTCCAAATCCCACACGTCCTAATTCGCTGAGCAAAGACTGTAAATCATGTTGGATATCCAGCAATACCTTTCCTATGCCACCTGGTGTAGCAGGTCTTTGGGGATGGCTATGTTTACTTCCAACTAGAGAAGCTAGAGATTTTCATCAGTACAGTAATGTGAACCGTTAAAATCCTTGTTTGGGATACTGGTTCATGCAGAACATGTGAATTCACAGTCCCTATGAGAAGAATTCTAACCTATTTAGTCTTAGTATTCAGTATAAGCAGTGCAGTTTTAGCCTGGAACAACCCTTGGCCTGCAAATACAACATGTTGACGAAAGCAAAGACAGACAGGCATGCAAACTAGCACAGTATATTCATTGTATATGAAATTGCAAGCTATATACAGTGCCTTCGGAAAGTATTCAGACGCCTTGACTTTTTCCAATTTTTGGTACGGTACAGCCTTATTCTAAAATGGATTAAAATAAAAAAGTCCTCAGGAATCTACACACAATATCCCATAATTACAAATCGAATATAGGTTTTTAGAAATGTTTGCAAATGTATTAAAAATTAAGAACAGTAATACCTTATTGACATAAGTATTCAGACCTTTCGCTATGAGACTCGAAATTGAGCTCAGGTGCATCCTGTTTCTATTGATCATCCTTGAGATGTTTCTACAACTTGATTGGTGTCACGACTTCCGCCGAAGTCGGCTCCTCTACTTGTTCGGACGGCGTTCGGCGATCGACGTCACCGGCTTTCTATCCATCGCTGCTCCATTTTTCATTTATCCATTTGTTTTGTCTTGTTCCATTCCTGGTTTTCATTCCATAATCAACTGTATGTATTTAGTCCTCTGTTTCCCCTTCATGTCTTTGTGTGTAATTGTTTATTGTTATGTGGATATTGTTCAGGCGCTATACTTTTGTTATGTTCCGTGTTTTGGGCACGTTTATGTTTTTATGTGCTGTCGTTTTTGGACCGTAATTAAAGTACGACTGTTTACTAAACTCTGATCTCATGCACCTGACTTCGCCTCCGTACACACCCCTAACAATTGGAGTCTACCTGTGGTAAATTCAGTTGATTGGACATGACTTGGAAAGGCACAAACCTGTCTATATAAGGTCCCATAGTTGACAGTGCATGTCAGAGCAAAAACCAAGGCATGAGGTTGAAGGAATTGTCCATAGAGGTCCGAGACAGGATTGTGTCGAGGCACAGATCTAGGGAAGAGTACAAAAACATTTCTGCAGCATACAAGGTCCACAAGAACACAGTGGTCTCCATCATTCTTAAATGGAAGAAGTTTGGAACCACCAAGACTTTTCCTAGAGCTGGCCGCCCAGCCAAACTAAGCAATCTGGGGAGAAGGGCCTTGGTCAGGGAGGTGACCAAGAACCTAATAGTCACTCTGACAGAGGTCTAGAGTTCCTCTGTGGAGATGGGAGAACCTTCCAGAAGGACAACCATCTCTACAGCACTCCACCAATCAGGTCTTTATGGTAGAGTGGCCAGACGGAAACCACTCCTCAGTAAAAGGCCCATGACAGGCCAATTGGAGTTTGCCAAAAGGCACCTAAAGACTCTCAGACCATTAGAAACAAGATTCTCTGGTCTGATGAAACCAAGATTTAACTCTTTGGCCTGAATGCCAAGCTTTACGTCTGGAGGAAACCTGGCACCATCTCTATGGTGAAGCATGGCGGTGGCAGCATCATGCTGTGGGGATGTTTTTCAGCGGCAGGGACTGGGAGACTAGTCAGGATCGAGGGAAAGATGAATGGAGCAAAGTATAGAGAGATCCTTGATGAAAACCTGCTCCAGAGCGCTCAGGACCTCAGACTGGGGCGGAGGTTCACCTTCCATCAGGAAAACAACCCTAAGCACACAGCCAAGACAATGCAGCAGTGGCTTCAGGACAAGTCTCTGAATGTCCTTAAGTGGCCCAGCCAGAGCCCGGACTTGAACCCGATCTAACATCCCTGTAGAGACCTGAAAATAGCTGTGCAGCAACGCTCCCCATCCAACCTGAGAGAGCTTGAAAGGATCTGCAGAGAAGAATGGGAGAAACTCCCCAAATACAGGTGTGCCAAGCTTGTAGCGTCCTACCCAAGAGGACTCGATGCTGTAATTGCTGCCAAAGGTGCTTCAACAAAGTACTGAGTAAAGGGTCGGAATACAACTAAAATCCATTAGATTACCAGCCATTCGTATCTCTGTACTGCCTCTGTCAAACTCTGTGCCAATTAATGGCAATTAATATGCTAGGCTCTTCCTACAGATTGAAAGTCGGTTCATCGGCCCCTTTCCCCAGACATCCCGCCACTCTCACTTTAATTATAACCTCTTTTGATGTCCACACATTAAACTCGGGCAAATCCTAGATCTCATTCATGCCTCTCTCAGTGGGAAAGCCTTTTTTTAAATGTGATTTAAAAACATTTTTATAAATTAGCAAAAATGTCTAAAAAACTGTTTTTGCATTGTCATTATGGGTATTGTGTGTAGGTTTATGAGAAGAAAACCAATTTAATAAAGTTTAGAATAAAGCTGTAAAGTAACAAAATTTGTGGAAAGTCAATGGGTCTGAATACTTCCCGAAGGCACTGTACAGTAAGCTGCTTTGTTGGGGCATGAACTTCTGAACCAAACAAGCCATAGACCAAACAGGATCATTAAAAGTTTATCAGCCGACAGAATTAGCTAGCCCTGTTTTGGTTATTTAAAATATATATATATATTTCAACTTCATTTAACAATGTAGGCCAGTTGAGAACAAGTTCTGCGACCTGTCCAAGATAAAGCAAAGCAGTGCGACAAAAAACAACAACACAGAGTTATATGTGGGATAAACAAAAGTACAGTCAATAACACAATAGAAAAATCTATATACAGTGTGTGCAAATGGAGTAAGGAGGTAAGGCAATAAATAGGCCATAGTAGCAAAGTAATTACCATTCATCAAATTAACACTGGACTGATAGATGTGCAGATGATGATGTGCAAGTAGAAATACTGGTGTGCAAAATAGCAAAAAAAGTAAATAAAAACAATATGGGGATGAGGTAGGTACTTGGATGGGCTATTTACAGATTAGTTGTGTACAGCTGCAGTGATCGGTAAGTTGCTCAGATAGCTGATGCTTAAAGTTAGTGAGGGAGATATAAGTCTCCAATTTCAGCGATTTATGCAATTCATTCCAGTCATTGGTAGCAGAGAACTGGAAGAAAAGGCGGCCAAATGAGGTGTTGGCTTTGGGGATGACCAGTGAGATATACCTGCTGGAGCGCGTGCTACGGGTGGGTGTTATGGTGACCAGTGAGATATACCTGCTGGAGCGCGTGCTACGGGTGGGTGTTGCTATGGTGGCCAGTGAGCTGAGATAAGGCGGCGCTTTATCTAGCAAATACTTATAGATGACCTGGAGCCAGTGGGTTTGGCAACGAATATGTACCGAGGGCCAGCCGACAAGTGCATACAGGTCGCAGTGGTGGGTGGTATATGGGGCTTTGGTGACAAAACGGATGGCACTGTGATAGACTGCATCCAGGTTGCTGAGTAGAGTGTTGGAGGCTATTTTGTAAATGACTTCGCCGAAGTCGAGGATCGGTAGGATAGTCAGTTTTACGAGGGTATTTTTGGCAGCGTGAGTGAAGGAGGCTTTGTCGCGAAATAGGAAGCCGATTCTAGGTTTCATTTTGGATTGGAGATGCTTAATATGAGTCTGGAAGGAGAGTTTACAGTCTAGCCAGACACCTAGGTATTTGTAGTTGTCCACATATTCTAAATCAGAACCGTCCAGAGTAGTGATGCTAGACGGGTAGGCAGGTGCGGGCAGCAATCGGTTGGAAAGCATGCATTTAGTTTTACTTGCATTTAAGAGCAGTTGGAGGCCACGGAAGGAGTGTTGAATGGCATTGGAACTCGTTTGGAGGTTTGTTAACACAGTGTCCAAAGAAGGGCCAGATGTATACCGAATGGTGTCGTCTGCGTAGAGGTGGATCAAGGAATCACCCGCAGCAAGAGCGACATCATTGATATATACAGAGAAAAGAGTCGGCCCGAGAATTGAACCCTGTGGTTCCCCCATAGAGACTGCCAGAGGTCCGGACAACAGGCCCTGCGATTTGACACACTGAACTCTATCAGAGAAGTAGTTGGTGAACCAGGCGAGGCAGTCATTTGAGAAACCAAGGCTGTTGAGTCTGCCGATAAGAATACGATGATTGACAGAGTCGAAAGCCTTGGCCAGGTCAATGAAGACAGCTGCACAGTACTGTCTTTTATCAATGGCGGTTATGATATCGTTTATTACCTTGAGCGTGGCTGAGGTGCACCCGTGACCAGCTGGGAAACCGGATTGCACAGCGGAGAAGGTACGGTGGGATTCAGTGATCTGTTTGTTAACTTGGCTTTTTTGTGTGTGTGCGTGTTTTTGTGTGTGAACTAAGAGGCATGGAGAGGCAGCCTTTAGTTATTATGCCCTCAGCCTGGAATAGCCTGCCAGAGAGCCTGAGGAGGGCCGAAACTGTGGACATGGTATTTAAAAGAGATCTGAAAACACACCTTTTTTAACTTTGCTTTTCCTTCAGGTGCTTTTTAGTCTTTCAGTTTTTATTGTTATTCTTTAGTTTTTTTATCGTCTGTTTTTATCGTTTGTTGTGTAGTAAATATAACATTTAATTTTCATTGTTTTTATTTTTTAAATCCTGTGAAGCTCTTTGCATTGCATCCTTGTCTGAAATGTGCTATATACATAACGATTGATTTTATTTGTTTGTGTGGGACGGGGGACGGGGGACGGGGGGCTTGTGTGTGTGTGTGTGTATCCGTACATATGTGTGTGTGCATGCATGCGTGTGTGTAAGTGTTTGGACCCCTTTGAGCTCAATGTCTCCATGTTGCTATGTTGGACATGGTATAGTGTGGCCTTGCCTCAAGCTATGTCAGCCACAGAGATGTATTCAAAGACGAGTCTCTCTCCATATGCATAATAATTAGAATACTGACTGCCAGTTGACAGAGACATCTGGTCAATGTCTGTACGACTTCATACAATCCCTGCTGCCTCTGGTAACGTACCAAATGGCACCCTATTCCCTATGTAGTGCACTACTTTTGACCAGAGCCCTATAGGTCCTGGTCAAAAGTAGTGCACTACATAATGAATAGACTGGCATTTGGGACTCTGCTTCCATGTATCTGATGTTATAGTCAACTGTGCAGAGAGCTCCATGAATGCTTTTTATAGACAGTCACTCCAACTTTCCAGACTACAGTATATATTATTCAGTTCTAGGCCTGGTAACTGATGTCCATTCTGTGTTTATAGAAAAGAGGACTTGGTAACAAACCGATTCATTGTCCTAGCCAAACACATTGGAGTTATAATTAGAATTCATTAGACTTCATGTGATTGTGAACTCCATGTTTTGTGTTCCAGACCACCAATGGCTAGCCTGTTCCCAGATAAGTTTGTGCTATCATGTCATGCCAAACATTCTGGCCATTTGGCAAACATTCTGTCATTAATGAGCTCGAGGAAAATAGAGGACTTTCGGCATGAGTGGCATGATGGCACAAACAGACTGGTACCCAGGCTAACCAATGGCTAGCAGATTAGATGGAACGAGAAACCAGTAATTACATGAAAGGATTTCCAAAACAACACCCGCAGGGGGATCGAGATGCAATGACTTACAGGAGCAACGCAATTACAGAGGTGACACATTGTGACACAACCCTCCCGTGTCTCCACTGGCTGACCTCATCAGGGATGCACTTCAAATTTGTGCCATCGAGCGCCATCTAACCACTATGCTGCCGTGTCTGCCTCATGTGCGTGGTCAAGTAATGGTAAAAGCAGGAGTGTTTTCTCCTAAAATATTTGACCATCTGAAAATGGCCTCCAGTAGCACCATTACCTGGTGCCAGACAGGGCACATTATGATATCTTTGTAGGGTTTTTAGTTAAATACTTAAATTAAGCCAGACCTCCCTGCCCTAGCAGTCTTAACATTCTCTGCCTGATATTATACTTTGCCATAAAGCCTGACTTTAAGCCCATCTCTATGAAGCCCGACTTTAAGCCCATCTCCATAAAGCCTGACTTTAAGCTTATCTCCATAAAACCTGATTTTGAACCCATATTCATAAAGCCTGACTTTAAGCCCATTTTACATATTCACACTGAGTGCCAGTGACAGTAGCTAAGTCCTCCTACTTTCCCTAGAACATTCCCTGCTGGAAATCCCACACTAAGAACAACTTCCAAAATGAACTACCATTTCCAGAGGGTCTTGTCTAATTAACTCCTGCCAAATAAAAGGTTTTAATAAGACTTCAATTTCACCGAATTGTGATTAATTACGCCACACCAAACATTTAATCGCAAAGACATAAAAACATTTATTTTTTGACAGATGGCAACTTAGAGGCAACTAAAGTTGGCAACTCAAGGAGTAATTTTAACAGTGTGGAGTGGGTGTTGGCAACTCAAGGAGTCATTTTAACAGTGTGGAATGGGTGTTGACAACTCAAGGAGTCATTTTAACAGTGTGGAGTGGGTGTTGGCAACTCAAGGAGTCATTTTAACAGTGTGCAGTGGGCGTTGGATGTGATTATCCCCCCAAAGCTATAGTATTTAATTGGTTGGGGCTGCTGACTGGCACACAGGCACCTGCCAGTGGATAAAACATATAAAACGGACACTGCTACTGTTTATATTGCCAAGAAGCTGCTCCTCAAATGGCCTCTCCTCTCCCTGCTGTAAACTCCAAGGCTCAGTAATTGACATTGTGCTGCTTGTGAAGTGAGGCAGGCTGCCATTGGAATGAGGATGATATCAAGCTCCCGTTCACGTTTATGTCAGAAAGGTGTGGTGGAGGTGACATACTGTAACGTTGCTGTGTGAAGTCTCATATTTTGAGTCCAAGTCGGTCCAATTCTGCTCCATTAGTCTCATTGTAGTGTTTGATTATGAGATAAATAATGGATTGCATTTAGATAGCATTTCTTACTAGAAGATACACACAGCATGTAGGCCTGAGGCCCCGCTGTGATGGTGTGTGTGTGTGTGTGTGTGTGTGTGTGTGTGTGTGTGTGTGTGTGTGTGTGTGTGTGTGTGTGTGTGTGTGTGTGTGTGTGTGTGTGTGTGTGTGTGTGTGTGTGTGTGTGTGTGTGTGTGTGTGCTTACATACGTGCATGTTCATGCATGTATATGAATTTGAGGGCTTGTACTCCAGCAAGAATCTGAAAACAAGCTTAGGATAACTCTCTGGTCTGGTCTCCTTCCCTCTGGCCACTTGTTTGTGAAAGGAGTCATTGAGCCCCACATGCACACCAGCCAAACATTAGCCCTCCAATAACATCCATTACGCTGCTGTGATGTCAAACACAGCGGGTGCATCCCAAAAGGCACCCTATTCCCTATATTGTGCACTACTCTTGACTCCGAGCCCGATGAGCCCTGGTCAAAAGTAGTGCACTAGGGAGTAGGGTGCCAGTATGGAACACATGCAGAGTGGACAGCTCTGTCTCCCTGTAGCACTCCAGTGTAAAAGGCAACCTGCCACACAAGACAAATGGCCCCCTGTAGACTCCTAATGAACCCTAGCGTTGAGGAAGTTGCTGTGGCGACGAGTCAGTGTAGAATAAGACATGTCTCTCTATCATGGGGACTCAGTGGAGTTTTCCTTATTTCAAAAAATTGCCTACAGAAAGAAAAACCATAAAGGGGCAATTTGGCATTCGAAAAACAACAAAACGTTCACCCCACCACTTGTTTTGGGAAAGAGCTGAGGGAGGGGAATTGGGATTAGGCTACTTGCCTAATCTTAACCAATCACATTTCTGGCCTAAACGTAACCAATCACATATGTCACAGAGCTCGAAACAAGATGGAAGAAAAACTCCAATCTGCATGAAGTAGTAGGAGCTTGTTTTCTTTCTCTCTGGTGCTTGTGGTTTTTCTTTCTTCAGATGTTTGAGTAGATCGGGTTGAGTTGTAACCACGATGTGCAGTGTCTGCTCAGCAACAATATTTTTCATTCATCCCTTTTGAAACTCCAAATTCTTGCTCCTCCAAAGGAATGTGCTGTCTCCCCACAGGCAACATGAAGTGTTGGGGAATTAGATATTCTCTTTACATGAAGGCTATGGCTTTAATAGTTTATAACTTTATTGCACAGTGTGCTGTATATTACAGCATCCGTCTGTTCTCTCATCAACTTTTAAATTAAGGCTCTATGTATACACAGTGTCACTGTCGCACGCATGCGCACGCATGCACGCACGCACGCACACACACACACACACACACACATACATACACAAACACACCACTGAGACACCAGTATGGCCACAACCCTTTCTTTAGATTAGTAGCGCATGTGCAATACATGTCATGAGGAAGTAGTGATTTCAAAAGACACATCAATCACAGAGTGTCATCATTGCTCAAGAGAACCCTGGTTTGGCTTCAGAATACAATGTGTCCATTGTGCCAGGAGACTACTAACACACAATGTAAACAGTTCTAGCATTAATTCAAATAAGCTCTGTGACACTGGCAAATTGGAAATATAGTACCAGTCAAAAGTCTGGACACACCAACTCATTCAAGTGTTTTTTTAATTTTTACTATAGAATAACAGTGAAGACATCAAAACTATGAAATAACACATATGGTATCATGTAGTAACCAAAAAAGTGTTATACTTGAGATTCTTCAAAATAGCCACCCTTTGCCTTGATGACAGCTTTGCACACTCTTGGCATTCTCTCAACCAGCTTCACCTGGAAATGCTTTTCCAACTGTCTTGAAGGAGTTCCCACATATGCTGAGCACTTGTTGGCTGCTTTTCCTTCACTCTGCGGTCCAACTCATCCCAAACCATCTCAATTGGGTTGAGGTCGGGTGATTGTGGAGGCCAGGTCATCTGATGCAGCACTCCATCACTGTCCTTCTTGGTCAAATAGCCCTTACACAGCCTGGAGGTGTGTTGGGTCATTGTCCTGTTAAAAACCATTATGATGACACACCAAATGGGTTTGATGGATCGCGGGAAAAGAGCAGGAATAGGCTTTTGTAGGCTACAGTCCAAGCTATGTCTTCCAATGGTGCGACTGCTGTCGGCATTAAAGATTATCCAACTTGAATAAAAGCTTGGAGGTAAGGATGACAGCAGTGGTGTAGTCTACTGTGATACGGATATCACTTATATCTACATAGCGCATTGATGTGAATCACACTACTGCTATCTCATTTAGCTATTTGCGCCATACGGATTGTGGTTGTTGTGGATGGCTGATCACAAATCTAAGTGTGTATTTGAACCCAATAATGGTTGAATTCAACAAGTTTAAGCTGACTATCAATCATTTGTGAACAGCCATTGTTTTTTAACCAGTGGACAGCCTGTGAAGATGCTTACAACAGCTGCATAGTGCGGATCCCAGTCTATGGAATAAAAGTGGGGCTTTTATTGCTCAATCTAATTCATGCTGATAAAAAATAATAATCCATAGACGTAATGGACATATGGTCAAACTCACACACTTTTGATAGACTTAAAGGGGAAATCTGTAGTTGCTACATCCATTTTTGGACTTATAACGTGTGTACAGTGGGGGGGGGAAAGTATTTGATCCCCTGCTGATTTTGTACGTTTGCCTTACAAAGAAATTATCAGTCTATCATTTTAATAGTAGGTTTATTTGAACAGTGAGAGACAGAATAACAACAAAAAAATCCAGAAAAACGCATGTCAAAAATGTTATAAAATGATTTGCATTTTAATGACAGAAATAAGTATTTGACCCCTCTGCAAAACATGACTTAGTACTTGGTGGCAAAACCCTTGTTTGCAATCACAGAGGTCAGACGTTTCTTGTAGTTGGCCACCAGGTTTGCACACATCTCAGGAGGGATTTTGTCCCACTCCTCTTTGCAGATCTTCTCCAAGTCATTAAGGTTTCGAGGCTGACGTTTGGCAACTCGAACCTTCAGCTCCCTCCACAGATTTTCTATGAGATTAAGGTCTGGAGACTGGCTAGGCCACTCCAGGACCTTAATGTTCTTCTTCTTGAGCCAGTCCTTTGTTGCCTTGGCCGTGTGTTTTGGGTCATTGTCATGCTGGAATACCCATCCACGACCCATTTTCAATGCCCTTGCTGAGGGAAGGAGGTTCTCACCCAAGATTTGACGGTACATGGCCCCGTCCATCGTCCCTTTGATGCGGTGAAGTTGTCCTGTCCCCTTAGCAGAAAAACACCCCCAAAGCATAATGTTTCCACCTCCATGTTTGACGGTGGAGATGGTGTTCTTGGGGTCATAGGCAGCATTCCTCCTCCAAACACGGCGAGTTAAGTTGATGTCAAAGACTTCCATTTTGGTCTCATCTGACCACAACACTTTCACCAGTTGTCCTCTGAGTCATTCAGATGTTCATTGGCAAACTTCAGACGGGCATGTATATGTATTCTTGAGCAGGGGGACCATGCGGGCGCTGCAGGATTTCAGTCCTTCACGGCGTAGTGTGTTACCAATTGTTTTCTTGGTGACTATGGTCCCAGCTGCCTTGGTGACTATGGTCCCATGTAGTTCTGGGCTGATTCCTCACCGTTCTCATGATCATTGCAACTCCACGAGGTGAGATCTTGCATGGAGCCCCAGGCCGAGGGATATTGACAGTTCTTTTGTGTTTCTTCTATTTGCGAATAATCACACCAAATGTTGTCACCTTCTCACCAAGCTGCTTGGCGATGGTCTTGTAGCCCATTCCAGCCTTGTGTAGGTCTACAATCTTGTCCCTGACATCCTTGGAGAGCTCTTTGGTCTTGGCCATGGTGGAGAGTTTGGAATCTGATTGATTGATTGCTTCTGTGGACAGGTGTCTTTTTTACAGGTAGCAAGCTGCGGTTAGGAGCACTCCCTTTAAGAGTGTGCTCCTAATCTCAGCTCGTTACCTGTATAAAAGACACCTGGGAGCCAGAAATCTTTCTGATTGATAGGGGGTCAAATACTTATTTCCCACATTAAAATGCAAATCAATTTATAACATTTCTGACATGCGTTTTTCTGGATATTTTTGTTGTTATTCTGTCTCTCACTGTTCAAATAAACCTACCATTAAAATTATAGACTGATCCTTTCTTTGTCAGTGGGCAAACGTACAAAATCAGTAGGTGATCAAATACTTATGTCATGCAATAAAATGCAAATGAATTACTTAAAAATCATACAATGTGATTTTCTAGATTTTTGTTTTAGATTCCGTCTCTCACAGTTGAAGTGCACCTATGATAAAAATTACAGACCTCTACATGCTTTGTAAGTAGGAAAACCTGCAAAATCGGCAGTGTATCAAATACTTGTTCTCCCCACTGTATATACATATATATACATATATATATATATACAGTTGAAGATGGAAGTTTAGATACACCTAAGCCAAATACAATTAAACTCAGTTTCTGTCATAATAATTGGACCAAGGCGCAGCTTGAATAGCGTTCCACATCTTTATTATAACGTGAAACTTCAGCAAAATACAAAAACAATAAATGATCAAACGAAACGTGAAGACAGTGAAGTGAAATAGGCACCTACACAAAAACAAGATCCCACAAAAACACAGTGGGGAAATGGCTGCCTATATATGATCCCCAATCAGAGACAACGCTAAACAGCTGCCTCTGATTAGGAACCATACCAAGCACACCAACATAGAAATAAACAACATAGAACACCCCCAGTCACGCCCAGACCTACTATACCATAGAGAACCAAGGGCTCTCTATGGTCAGGGCGTGACAGTACCCCCCCCAAAGGTGCAGACTCCGGCCGCAAAACCTGAAACCAAATAGGGAGGGTGGGGGGGTGATTAGTGTCAGTGGCGGCTCTGGTGCGGGATGAAGTACCCGCTCATCCGCCGGCATCGGGGGCGGCTCTGGTGTGGAACGAAGAACCCGCTCAGCTTGCGGATCCACCATCTTTGGTGGTGGCTCTGGTGCGGGCCGAAGAAACCGCTCATCCCGCGGATCCAGCCATTGGCCAAGACTGAACACTGTGCCTGGACTGGATCTCGATGCCAAAGAAGACTCCTGCCATGGAGCGGGTCTGGACACCGGCCCTGGCCTGGATATTGGTGCAGAGGAAGACTCCTGCCATGGAGCGGGACTGGACGCCGTGTCTGGACTGGGCATCGGTGCCGAGGAGGGCTCCTGCCATGGAGCTGGACTGGACGCCGTGTTTGGAAGCTCTGGACCGTTGACCCTCGCTGAAGGTTCCGGACCGTTGACCGTCGCTGGACATTCCGGACTGTGGACCGTCTCAGGAGGTTCCGGACTGTGGAACGTCTCAGGAGGTTCCGGACTGTGGACCGTCTCAGGAGGTTCCGGACTGTGGGCCGTCTCAGGAGGTTCCGGACTGTGGGCCGTCTCTGGAGGTTCCGGACTGTGGACCGTCGCCGGAAGCTTTGGACTGTGGACCGTCGCCGGAAGCTCTGGACTGGGAACAGTCGCCGGAAGCTCTGGACTGGGAACCATCGCCGGAAGCTCTGGACTGGGAACCGTCGCCGGAAACTCTGAACTGGGAACCGTCGCCGGAAGCTCTGGACTGGGAACCGTGCCCGGAAGCTCTGGACTGTGAAGGCGCACTGGAGGCCTGATGCGTGGGGCCGGCACATGACATACCGGACTGGGGAGGCGCACTGGAGGCCTGGTGCGTGAAGCTGGTACAGGACGTACTGGGCTGTGGAGGCGCACTGGAGACCTGGTGCGTAGAACCGGCATCAATGGTACCGGTTCACTGGCACAGGACGTACTGGGCTGTGGAGCTGCACTGGAGACCTGGTGCGTAGAACTGGCATCAATGGTACCGGTTCGATGACACACCTTGCACGGCAAGTGCGAGGAGCTGGCACAGGACGTACTGGGTTGTGGAGGCGCACTGGAGACCTGGTGTGTAGAAACGGCATCATGGCATCGGACGAATGACACGCTCCTCAAGACGAGTGTGGAGAGTTGGCACAGGACTTACTGGGCTGTGGATGCGCACTGGAGACATGATGCGTGGAGCCGGCACAGATTTCACCAGACTAATAGCACGCTCCTCAGGACGAGTACGGGGAGCTGACTCAGGTGGCATTAAACTGATTACACGCTCCTTAGGTCAAATGTCGTGCATCTTCCACCAACTCAACAACTCTCTCCGCTCTTTCTCCTCCAATACCTCCATCCACTCTCTGACGGTCTCTGACTCTCTCCATTCACTCTCCTCCAGTTTCTCCCTCTTCTCCCAGACTGGCTCTGGTTCACTCCTCGGCTCCGCCGACCACCCCTTGTGCCCCCCCAAAAAATATTTTCAGGCTGTTTTTTGGCCTTTCTATGTGGCCGCGAACCCCGGCGTCGTCGCTGTCCTCCATCATAACCTTCCGTCTGCCGCTCCTGCCAAGGAAGGCGATCCTGTCCTGCCAGGATTTCCTCCCAAGTCCAGGATCCCTTCCCATCCAGGATCTCCTCCCAAGTCCAGGATACACTCTCCTCTTGGGCACGTTGCTTGGTCCTGTTGTGGTGGGATCTTCTGTCACGTTCGTCGTAATGATTGGACCAAGGCGCAGCGTGAGTAGCGTTCCACATCTTTATTATAACGTGAAACTTCAGCAAAATACAAAAACAATAAATGATCAAATGAAACAACAGTGAAGTGCAAATAGGTGTAACAGTATAGCTTCCGTCCCTCTCCTCACCCCAACCTGGGCTTGAACCAGGGACCCTCTGCACACATCAACAACTGACACCCACGAAGCATCGTTACCCATCGTGCCACAAAGACCGCAGCCCTTGCAGAGCAAGGGGAACAACCACTTCAGGTCTCAGAGTGAGTGAGGTCACCGATTGAAACGCTATTAGCGCGCACCACCGCTAACTAGCTAGCCATTTCACATCGGTTCCATAGGCACCTACACAAAAACAAGATCCCACAAAACACAGTGGGGAAATGGCTGCCTAAATATGATCCCCAATCAGAGACAACGCTAAACAGCTGCCTCTGATTAGGAACCATAACAAGCACACCAACATAGAAATAAACAACATAGAACACCCCCAGTCACGCCCTGACCTACTATACCACAGAGAACCAAGGGCTCTCTATGGTCAGGGCGTGACAGTTTCACAATTCCTGACATTTAAACATTGTAAAAAATCCCTGTCTTAGGTCAGTTAGGATCACCACTTTATTTTAAGAATGTGAAATGTCATAATAATAGTAGAGAGAATGATTTATTTCAGCTTTTATTTATTTCATCACATTCCCAGTGGGTCAGAAGTCTACATACACTCAATTAGTATTTGATAGCATTGCCTTTAAAATTTTTAACTTGGGTCAAACGTTTCAGGTAGCCTTCCACAAGCTTCCCACAATAAGTTGAGTGAATTTTGGCCCATTCCTCCTGACAGAGCTGGTGTAACTGAGTCAGGTTTGTAGGCCTCCTTGCTCACACATGCTTTTTCAGTTCTGCCCACAAATTTTCTATACGATTGAGGTCAGGGCTTTGTGATGGCCACTCCAATACCTTGACTTTGTTGTCCTTAAGCCATTTTGCCACATCTTTGGAAGTATTCTTGGGGTCATTGTCCATTTGGAAGACCCATTCCGGACTGGAATGGGTCGTCTCAGGTGGTTCCGGACTGTAGACCGTCTCAGGAGGTTCCGGACTGTGGACCGTCTCAGGTGGTTCTGGACTGTGGACCGTCTCAGGAGGCTCCGTGCCATGGATCGTCACTACAGGTTCCGCGCCATGGATCATCACTGGAGGCTTCTTGCCATGGATCATCACTGGAGGCTCCGGGACATGGATTATCACTGGAGGCTCCGGGCCATGGATCATCCCTACAGGCTCCAGGCCATGGATCATCACTGGAGGCTTCGTGCCATGGATCATCCCTACAGGCTCCGGGCCATGGATCATCACTGGAGGCGTCATGCCATGGATTATCACTGGAGGCTCCGGACCATGGATTATCACTGGAAGCTTCGGCCCATGGATCATCACTGGAGGCTTCGTGCCATGGATCATCACTGGAGGCTTCGGACCATAGATCATCACTGGAGGCTTCTTACGTGGAGCTGGAACCGGTCTCACCGGACTGGGGAGACGCACAGGAGACTGGGTGCGCAGAGCAGGCACAGGGTATACTGGGCCGTGGAGGCGCACTGGAGGTCTGGAGCTTGGGGCTGGCACAACCCATCCTGGCTGTATGCTTACTTTAGCCCGGCAAGAGACCCCCGGAGGCCAGGAACGCTGAGCCGGCACAATCCTTCCTGGCTGAACGCTCAGTTTAGCCCGGCAAATGCGGGGCGCAGGCACAGAGTGCACCGGGCTATGAATGCGCACCGGAGATACGGTGCGCATCACCGCATAACATTTTTATTTATTTATTTATTTATTTCACCTTTATTTAACCAGGTAGGCAAGTTGAGAACAAGTTCTCATTTACAATTGCGACCTGGCCAAGATAAAGCAAAGCAGTTCGACAACATACAAAAACACAGAGTTACACATGTAGTAAAACAACATACAATCAATGATGCAGTAGAAAAAAATAAGACTATATACAATGTGAGCAAATGATGTGAGATAAGGGAGGTAAAGGCAAAAAATGCCATGGTGGCAAAGTAAATAAAGTATGGCACGAAAAACACTGGAATGGTAGATTTGTAGTTTGAAAAAAGTTCAAAGTTAAAATATAAATATAAATAATATGGTGCAAAGGAGCAAAATAAATAAAATAAATAAATACAGTAGGGGAAGAGGTAGTAGTTTGGGCTAAATTAAAGATGGGCTATGTACAGGTGCAGAGATCTGTGAGCTGCTCTGACAGCTGGTGCTTAAAGCTAGTGAGGGAGATAAGTGTTTCCAGTTTCAGAGATTTTTGTAGTTCATTCCAGTCATTGGCAGCTGAGAACTGTAAGGAGAGACGACCAAAGGAGGAGTTGGCTTTAGGGGTGACCAGAGAGATATACCTGCTGGAGCGCATGCGACAGGTGGGTGCTGCTATGGTGACCAGTGAGCGGAGATAAGGGGGGACTTTACTTAGCAGGGTCTTGTAGATGACCTGGAGCCAATGTGTTTGGCGACGATTATGAAGCGAAGGCCAGCCAACGAGAGCGTACAGGTCGCAGTGGTGGGTAGTATATGGGGCTTTGGTGACAAAACAGATGGCACTGTGATAGACTGCATCCAGCTTGTTGAGTTGGGTATTGGAGGCTATTTTGTAAATGACATCGCCGAAGTCGAGGATTGGTAGGATGGTCAGTTTTACGAGGGTATGTTTGGCAGCATGAGTGAAGGATGCTTTGTTGCGAAATAGGAAGCCAATTCTAGATTTCACTTTGGATTGGAGATGATTGATGTGAGTCTGGAAGGAGAGTTTACAGTCTAACCAGACACCTAGGTATTTGTAGTTGTCCACAAATTCTAAGTTAGAACCGTCCAGAGAAGTGATGCTGGACAGGTGGGCAGGTGCAGGCAGCGATCGGTTGAAGAGCATGCATTTAGTTTTACTTGTGTTTAGGAGCAGTTGGAGACCACGGAAGGAGAGTTGAATGGCATTGAAGCTCGTCTGGAGGGTTGTAACACAGTGTCCAAAGAAGGGCCAGAAGTATACAGAATGGTGTCGTCTGCGTAGAGGTGGATCAGAGATTCACCAGCAGCAAGAGCGACATCATTTATGTATACAGAGAAAAGAGTTGGCCCAAGAATTGAACCCTGTGGTACCCCCATAGAGACTGCCAGAGGTCCAGACAGTAGGCCCTCCGATTTGACACACTGAACTCTGTCAGAGAAGTAGTTGGTGAACCAGGCGACGCAATCGTTTGAGAAACCAAGGCTACTGAGTCTGCCGATGAGGATGTGGTGATTAACAGAGTCAAAAGCTTTGGCCAGGTCAATGAATACGGCAGCACAGTATTGTTTCTTATCGATGGCGGTTACGATGTCGTTTAGGACCTTGAGCGTGGCTGAGGTGCACCCATGACCAGCTCTGAAACCAGATTACATAGCGGAGAGGGTGCGGTGGGATTCGAAATGATAGGTAATCTGTTTGTTGACTTGGCTTTCGAAGACCTTAGAAAGGCAGGGTAAGATAGATATAGGTCTGTAGCAGTTTGGGTCAAGAGTGTCACCTCCTTTGAAGAGGGGGATGACAGCAGCTGCTTTCCAATCTATGGAAATCTCAGACGACACGAAAAAGAGGTTGAACAGGCTAGTAATAGGGGTTGCAATAATTTCGGCAGATAATTTTAGAAAGAAAGGGTCCAGATTGTCAAGCCCAGCTGATTTGTAGGGGTCCAGATTTTGCAGCTCTTTCAGAACATCAGCTGAATGGATTTGGGAGAAGGAGAAATGGGGGAGGCTTGGGCGAGTAGCTTTGGGGGGAGCAGTGCTGTTGAATGCAGTAGGGGTAGTTAGGTGGAAAGCATGGCCAGCCGTAGAAAAATGCTTATTGAAATTCTCAATTATAGTGGGCTTATCGGTGGTGACAGAGTTTCCTATCCTCAGTGCAGTGGGCAGTTGGGAGGAGGTGTTCTTATTATCCATGGACTTTACAATGTCCCAGAACTTTTTAGAGTTGGAGTTGCACAAAGCAAATTTCTGTTTGAAAAAGCTAGCCTTGGCGTTTCTAACTGCCTGTGTGTATTGGTTTCTAACTTCCCTAAAAAGTTGCATATCGCGGGGGCAGTTCGATGCTAATGCAGAACGCCACAGGATATTTTTGTGTTGGTTAAGGGAAGTCAGGTCTGGGGAGAACCAAGGGGGTGACTGACTGTTCACCTGCTCCCCACGGTAAGCATGGGGAGTTGGCTCAGGTCTCCACCCTAATTCTGCCAATCTCCCCGTTTGCCCCCCAACATTTTTATGGGGGGGATGCCTCTCGGGCTTCCGTCGTTGGGCTAGCTCCTCGTAATGTCGCCGTTCCGCTTGCGCCGTCTCCACCTGCTTCCATGGCAGGGTCTTATCCCCTGCCATTACCTCCTCCCAGGTCCAGGACGTCCTCCCTTCTCTCTTCTCCTGAGCCCAGGATCCCTGCTCCTCCTGGGCACGCTGCTTGGTCCGTTTTTGGTGGGTAGTTCTGTAATGGCTGTCATAATGAGAAGGGGACCAAAGTGCAGCGTGATAAGTGCTCATGATTTTATTTCACTATGAAACACTCGATCAAAATAACAAAACCAAAACAAGCCAACAGTTCTGTCACGTAACAGAAAACTAAACAGAAAACAACTACCCACAAACACAGGTAGGAAAAGGCTGCCTAAGTATGATTCCTAATCAGAGACAACGATAGACAGCTGCCTCTGATTAGGAACCATACTCGGCCAAAACAAAGAAATACAATACATAGAATGCCCACCCCATATCACACCCTGACCTAACTAAACAGAGAAAAACAGCTCTCTCAGGTCAGGGCGTGACAGTTCAACTGTCACACTCCATGAGAACCCAAAATATAAGCTTGTTTTTCTCCAATGTTTGTAAACATTGTAAATATAAACAAACACTGTATAGCCTCTTACCATGGTTAAAACAATCATTTTGATATCATGGATGGTCAGTCCTTGCATCCATAGCTCTGTCTATTAATCTGAGAGTGGTTACATTTCTCCAGGCCCATCCCTCAGATCTTTACCAAAACAGAGGCGGGGCGGACGTTTTGTGGATTTGTGGATTTGCCCTTTAATCTGTGGATTTGCCCTTTAAACAGCTGTCACCAACAAAAAGGTAAACAATAGGCAAATGCAGCATTTGGCATTCATTTTTTACATGTAAATTGCACTTTTCAGTAGTGCTCAAAGCATGCCATTCCATGAGCACAGCATTTTTTCCCCAACTTGAATCAATGAGCCTGATCAGTCCTCATGACAACAAAATCATAAACAACAGAATAGGGCTGGCTAACTAGTCCTTCGTTTTGGGGTCATGCTCAGGTAAAACAATTTTGCTCATCTATATTTCCATATTTTCAAGTCCTATTCTTGAAGATCAAGGGGTGTAACATTTATTGGAATGACTGGAATTCTGAGTAACGGAATGCAATCAGATTACGTTACTGAGTTTGGGTAATGCAAAAGTTAAGTTACTGATTACAATTCTGGACAGGTAACTAGTAACTGAGACAGATTACATTTAGAAAGTAACCTACCCAACCCTGCCACCACACCATCACCCCCCTTCTCCATGCTTCACAGTGGGAACCACACATGCGGAGATCATTTGTTCACCTACTCTGCGTCTCACAAAGACACAGCGGTTGGAACCAAAAATCTCAAATTTGGAATCATCAGACAAAATGACAGATTTCCACCGGTCTAATGTCCATTGCTCATGTTTCCTGGCCCAAGCAAGTCTCTTCTTATTATTGGTGTCCTTTAGTAGTGGTTTCTTTGCAGCAATTTGACCATGAAGGCCTGATTCATGCAGTCTCCTCTGAACAGTTGATGTTGAGATGTGTCTGTTACTTGAACTATGTGAAGCATTCATTTGGGCTGCAATTTCTGAGGCTGGTAACTCTAATGAACGTATCCTCTGCAGCAGAGGTAACTCTGGATCTTCCTTTCCTCTGGTGGTCCTCATGAGAGCCAGTTTCATCATAGCGCTTGATGGTTTTTGCAACTGCACTTGAAGAAACTTTTACATTTCTTGAAATGTTACGGATTTTCTGACCTTCATGTCTTAAAGTAATGATGGACTGTCATTTCTGTTTGCTTATTTGAGGTGGCAGGTAGCCTAGTGGTTAAAACATTGGGCCAGTAACTGAAAGGTTACTGGATTGAATCCCCGAGCTGACAAGGTAAAAATCTGTTGTTCTGCCACTGAACAAGGCAGTTAACCTACCGTTCCCCGGTAGGCTGTCATTGTAAATAAGAATTTGTTCTTAACTGACTTGCCTAGTTAAATTAAATAATATATATATAATTTGAGCAGTTCTTGCCATAATATGGACTTGGTCTTTTAGCTGTCATCAAGGCAAAGGGTGGCTACTTTGAAGAATCTCAAATATAAGATATATTTTGACTTGTTTAACACTGTTTTGGTTACTACATGATTCCGTATGTGTTATTTCATAGTTTTGATGTCTACACTATTATTCTACAATGTAGAAAATAGTAAAAATAAAGAAACCCTGGAATGAGTAGGTGTGTCCAAACTTTTGACTGGTACTGTATATCCACTGCGTTGAGCATGATCCTAACAATAATCCCCACTTTGTAATTGCGACAATTTGTTTTCAACCTACTGGTGGGAGTAGTTGGGAGTAGGTGTGTGTGTGTGTGTGTGTGTGTGTGTGTGTGTGTGTGTGTGTGTGTGTGTGTGTGTGTAGGTGTGTGTAGGTGTGTGTGTGTGTGTAGGTGTGTGTGTGAGAGAGATAGAGGGTTTGTGTGTGTCACAGACTATACCCTCATTCAACCTTTGAAATGTAGCTATGACAACAGGGACACATGATATGGAGCTGCTAGTGTGCAAATATGTGTGATATTCTAGTGTGTGTGTGTGCGTGTATATGTGCGTGTGTGTGTTTTGATTCTGTTGAAATATATTCTGAGTGTGTGTACAAGTCTTTAGTCACCAGATGATGACTCAACTGCTAGAGAAACCACTGGACCATTCATCTGCAGCTGGCTGCATTCATCACAGCCCTTCATGATCAGTGAGGATTACCACTCACTCTACTGTCAGAAGTCCTCTGTGCGTGTGCATGTGCGTGTCCTAGAAGGGAAGTGTAATCTCTCTTGGGGAAAGTGGACGGTGTCAGCACCATGCTCGGCTGTGCCTGTAACATAGTATTTATAGAGGATGAGGAAGCAACACTCCTGCTGTACCTAATGGCTATATCCTATGGTGCCTCACAGTAGGGTGCCTCACACTAGGGGTGCCACACCAAATGGCACCCTACTCCCTATATAGTGCACTACTTTTGACCATGGCCCTATGGGCTCAAGGGCTTTGGTCATAAGTTGTGCACTTTCTAGGGAATAGGGGGGCATTTGGGAGGCAGCCCAGGAAGCAAGTGCTCCAATGGTAGAGGGGGTGTGAGATTCCCTGTGCCCCAGTGGCTCAGATGCTGTTACTATAATTCTTGGGACCGAGGAAGAGAAAGTTGCAAAATAGCAGGGTACAGTTTAGACTTGTGGGTCTCTCTTCCTCCTTTGGCATGCGTTAGGTCAGTGTCTAAAATAAGTTCTGGGCGTCAAAGTCTGCCAGAGACAGCAAGCAGGCCAAGGCAACTCAGTGGCTGTTTTCAGCTTGAGCAAATAAAGTTGATCTGCCCATGAGAACGAACCTGGGTTGACTATGTAATAGAATATGAACTGTTATTGTTGTGGTCAAATTTTCATGACGTCATCGGAAATGTCTCCACTCTGTGTGCAACATGAGCCAATGCTAAGGATATAGGAGGACAGTCTTAGACCTGGGACAAAACAAATATGAAATACTTTCAAATACTTGAGGTGTGCTTGATTTACTTAGAACCAATGGAGTAGCCTCTAAAACAGTGCAGAGCTATATCAAGCACATCCATTTGACTGATGTAGTTGAAGCATGCAGGTCTATTGTACAGCTACAATGTTGTGGTCAGATGTTTATGCCAGTGGATATGGCTCTACTCCATGCCAATGCTGAAGAGATATAATGAATTGTCAGGAGATGGGATGTATAGACAGACACATCAACTGACAATGTCCTAATATGGATGCCGTACCCATCAGAACAGGTCAGGGTGTTGTTATTGTCCTGTAATTATGGCTGCATACAGTTTACTTTAGGCACTATTCTTTGTGTTCGGTTATGGAGCTACATTGATTGCAAAGTCTGCTTCCTCAGGACATTTGTTTCTGCTGCCATCAGAATATACTGTAGAAGGTTCCTTCGAGTTCAAAGAGGCCCTCTGCCATGCCAAATTACACACTATTATTTCCTCAAAGAGAGTTCAGAAACAGATCCCACATCTTATTAACGTGGGAAAGTTATCTATGTCATATGGAGCTTTCACTTTTCCCTCTAATTTAGCTGCCAAGGGTCTTGCTCCATTCCCTCTAATTTAGCTGCCAAGGGTCTTGCTCCATTCCCTCTAATTGAGCTACAAACGGTCTTGCTCCATTCCCTCTAATTTAGCTACAAACGGTCTTGCTCCATTCCCTCTAATTGAGCTACAAACGGTCTTGCTCCATTCCCTGTAATTTAGCTGCCAAGGGTCTTGCTCCATTCCCTCTAATTTAGCTGCCAAGGGTCTTGCTCCATTCCCTCTAATTTAGCTATAAACGGTCTTGCTACATTCCCTCTAATTTAGCTACAAACGGTCTTGCTCCATTCCCTCTAATTGTGGTTTTAGCTTTTTTTCTAACCCCCTGGGCAGTAAAAAATATACATGGTTATGATGTTATTATTTTATGTTAGGAGACAGCTTTTTCACATGAGCAATGCAGATATTGCATTAAGACGAAAAAAGAGTTAGGACTTTCACTGCTGGCACCTAGAAGAGATGTTAAGAATGTACAAGTCACATTGGAATATACACTGCTCAAAAAAATAAAGGGAACACTTAAGCAACACAATGTAACTCCAAGTCAATCACACTTCTGTGAAATCAAACTGTCCACTTAGGAAGCAACACTGATTGACAATAAATTTCACATGCTGTTGTGCAAATGGAATAGACAACAGGTGGAAATTATAGGCAATTAGCAAGACACCCCCAATAAAGGAGTGGTTCTGCAGGTGGGGACCACAGACCACTTCTCAGTTCCTATGCTTCCTGGCTGATGTTTTGGTCACTTTTGAATGCTGGCAGTGCTTTCACTCTAGTGGTAGCATGAGACGGAGTCTACAACCCACACAAGTGGCTCAGGTAGTGCAGCTCATCCAGGATGGCACATCAATGCGAGCTGTGGCAAGAAGGTTTGCTGTGTCTGTCAGTGTAGTGTCCAGAGCATGGAGGCGCTACCAGGAGACAGGCCAGTACATCAGGAGACGTGGAGGAGGCTGTAGGAGGGCAACAACCCAGCAGCAGGACCGCTACCTCTGCCTTTGTGCAAGGAGGAGCAGGAGGAGCACTGCCAGAGCCCTGCAAAATGACCTCCAGCAGGCCACAAATGTGCATGTGTCTGCTCAAACGGTCAGAAACAGACTCCATGATGGTGGTATGAGGGCCCGACGTCCACAGGTGGGGGTTGTGCTTACAGCCCAACACCGTGCAGGACGTTTGGCATTTGCCAGAGAACACCAAGATTGGCAAATTCGCCACTGGCGCCCTGTGCTCTTCACAGATGAAAGCAGGTTCACACTGAGCACATGTGACAGACGTGACAGAGTCTGGTGACGCCGTGGAGAACGTTCTGCTGCCTGCAACATCCTCCAGCATGACCGGTTTGGCGGTGGGTCAGTCATGGTGTGGGGTGGCATTTCTTTGGGGGGCCGCACAGCCCTCCATGTGCTCGCCAGAGGTAGCCTGACTGCCATTAGGTACCGAGATGAGATCCTCAGACCCCTTGTGAGACCATATGCTGGTGCGGTTGGCCCTGGGTTCCTCCTAATGCAAGACAATGCTAGACCTCATGTGGCTGGAGTGTGTCAGCAGCTCCTGCAAGAGGAAGGCATTGATGCTATGGACTGGCCCACCCGTTCCCCAGACCTGAATCCAATTGAACACATCTGGGACATCATGTCTCGCTCCATCCACCAACGCCATGTTGCACCACAGACTGTCCAGGAGTTGGCAGATGCTTTAGTCCAGGTCTGGGAGAAGATCCCTCAGGAGACCATCCGCCACCTCATCAGGAGCATGCCCAGGCATTGTAGGGAGGTCATACAGGCACGTGGAGGCCACACACACTACTGAGCCTCATTTTGACTTGTTTTAAGGACATTACATCAAAGTTGGATCAGCCTGTAGTGTGGTTTTCCACTTTAATTTTGAATGTGACTCCAAATCCAGACCTCCATGGGTTGATAAATTGGATTTCCATTGATTATTTTTGTGTGATTTTGTTGTCAGCACATTCAACTATGTAAAGAAAAAAGTATTTAATAAGATTATTTCATTCATTCAGATCTAGGATGTGTTATTTTAGTGTTCCCTTTATTTTTTGAGCAGTATATATATATATATATATATATATAGGCCACATGCCAGTGACGGACTGGCCATAGAGCAACGCTGGCAAATGTCAGATAGGCTGGTTGAAATTGTTTGTTTGTTTGGCTATTAATAGGGTCCTCAAGAAAAAAAATTGGCTGGTGTGGGGACCTCAAGGGAAAAATGGTCCTGTGTGTTAGACATGCCCCGGTTGTTTCCTGGTCCCAGTCCACCCCTGGAACATGAGTAATGATTCAACACTTCAAATGGCAGAATGCTTTTAGAATGTAGTCACATGGCAAAACTGTCTCATGGACACATTACAAGAGAAAATAGGCCTAGCCATGTAAAAAATACAACAGTGCTTCTCTGCCAGTCTAAACCCCATCTGACCTTAATCTTCCATGTTCAATACTTCTCATCTCTACTAAAAATGAAATCGGATGACTTCACACAGCACTGATTGGCAGGTAATCCTGTTTGAAGGGGGAAATCAGAGTTTGGATACCGAACCATACTGTAATCCGTTTAGATACACAGTCCAGATATGGATTTCAGATTTTATTTTTTACATGTTATCGAGAGATTTAATTATGAAACAAAAGTGAAAGTGCTTCAGTTGGTGCATTTGGTGCTTCTGGTGCATTGTAGCAGTTTTGTGACACCGTGCATACGGGGAATATTAGGCCTAGATGGTGAACAACGTCCTGCCTCAATTAATGTGCTGTGTGTTCACTGCGTTCTTGGGCTGAGCTCATAGTAGGCCTTGTTCATTTCTAATAAGCTCCTGAGATGCAGGCATGCCTCGTAATAGAATGGTTGATGATACTGTACATCATCATACCTAATGGAAACTAGAAACATCCTCACTCTTTTGAGACAGCGGTTGATATCGCCAGGTATCCATGGCGACAGATTTGATCTTTTAATTGCTGGATTGCCTCCTTACCAGTTTGGTTGAGTTCCAAATGGTACCCTTTTCCCTTTGCATGTATAGTGTTTTACTTTTGACCAGGGCCCATAGGAATCAAAAGTAGTAGACTACAATATATAGTGAATAGATGCACCATTTGGAAACCACTCTCTGATGTAGAATGTAATATGCTAAGGGACCCTATTCATCAACTGAGATTCAAGGATAAATCAAATCCATCATTCAAAAAATGTACTTGACACCACAAAGATTGCAGTGTTAAACTCAATTACATAATAACTCATATGTTTGGACTTAACCTGGTATCCCGTGATTGAATATAAGAATGCCTTGTAGATTATTGCTATTATTTTGGACAAGAAAAATGTAATACAAAAAATAGAATTTTGTCCAAAAGACTAGTATCCACTGAAGTGGTCCTGGGCCCACCCGGGTGCACGTTTTAGTTGTGCACTACTGTAGCACTACACAGCTGATTCAAATGATCAAAGTTTGATGATGAGTTGGTTATTTGAATCAGCTGTGTAGTGCTAGGGGGAAAAACTAAAATGTGCACCCAGGGTGGGGTGTGGGGGGTGTGGGGGGGGGGGGGAAATCGGTAGCGATTGTTTGACAGCTGTGAATGGCACCTTTACAAGGTAAAGTAGTGTCATTAATCAGGTCCTGTAATTCCTTTATGATGCTAACAGACTGTAAAGCAGGGTCATTTTCATTTCCTTCATCGACTAAACAGAACCCCTGGGCATAGAGTTGACTGTTAAAACCAGTCATTACTTACCTCTTTAAATCATCCTCCAGCTAGACTAGCAATGTAAAAGCAATAGACCGATGGTCAGCAGCCTTGTCACGAGGCAAAACAACGTTTTGCTGAGCTACACTACTCATTGCCTCAAACCCAATAAGGGTTATTTGTATCAACTTTCTATAGTACTTGAAGATATGAAATACTTCCATCTCGCTGCCTTTGCTTTTAAATGAAATCCCCTTTGCTCTCTCCTCTCTCGCCGGTGTCCAGTAGGGTTGATGCGTCACAATGCCCTGTTGATTTTTAATTAACTCAGCCTGCAAGGGAACGAGCCGCACATCCAAACCCGGAGCACAATGCATCTCTCCCCGCCTCATCATAGCAAGGATGCTGTAAATTGTGCAATTTTATGATCCACTGAATGCAATCACTGGGCTGTCACTGTTACATGCTATATGTCTCTACTTGTGATGAATGTACTCTCCCGACTTTGATCTGGTTTATTCCTCACAGGATAGCACATTATAGAGGATGCCTGTGATGAATATGGAAATATACAGTATATTATGGCAGGGTTCCCCAACTGGCAGCCTCCAGTGTTTTTATTTTGGCCTCCCCAAGTTTTCTGAGCAAAAAATACCAGGAAGTTAGGTTTGCCAGCCAATGCTCCCTAGCATTAGCACAATTACTGGAAGTCTATGGGTATTTGCTTGCATGCTAGTAGATAGCGCAATGACTGGAAGTCTATGGGTAACACAAGTTAACATCGGCTCGAGAAACTACCTCTAACTTCCTTCATACTGGACACAGAGACATAAAAATGGTATCCACAAGTTCATCTGACTGTGGGGAAGTAGATCATTGCCAAAATCCCAAAGTACCCCTTTAATTATGCATTTGAAATGAAAAATGATCCACAGTATACAGCATTGTGGAAATCCATACTCCCTGCCATATAAATACACTGTGGCCTTGCAGTCAGTATCCCTACTGTAAGGGTGTTGGCTGTTCATCAGTCCTGAGTTGTTGCCCCGGAAACATAGTTTGACAGTTAGGAGGCTGCCACCGCATTTATCTAGTCTCCCTACATTATTTAGTCGTTCTACATTATCTAGTACTCCTACATTATCGAGTCCTCCTAGGAGGAGGAGGAGGTACTTGGGTGTTTTTTTCTTTTCACTCTCATTCACACAATTTGCGGTGTGACCCCATTTGAAATAGCAGGGTGAGGGAGGGAGGGAGGGCCACCTCCTCCCACTGTGTCCTTCCCCAACCCCCTCCCTCTGGATAAATAAACACTGGAACTGAGCTACTGGCTGGGACCACGAAGGGAGAAGGGGGGGGTAAAGGGAGGGGGAGGAGGAGTAAAGGGAGGTGGAGTGAGGAGAGAGGGAGGAGGAGTGAGGAGTAAAGGGAGGAGGAGTAAAGGAGGAGTGAGGAGAGGAAGGGGAGTGAGGAGAGGAAGGGGAGGAGGAGTATAGGGAGGAGAGTGAATAGAGGGTGGAGAGTGAGGAGCGGGAGGAGAGGAAGATAGTAGGGAAGGAGTCATAGAGGCAGCTGACCCGTCCACCTGGGAAGCAGCAGGGTCCGAGAGAGGGGGGAGGAAGAGAGGGGGGAGGAAGACAGGGGGGAGAGGAGGAGAGGATGGAGAGGGGGAGAGGATGGAGAGGAGGGAGCGGAAGAGGAAAGGTAGAGTGAAAGACTGAAAGGGTTGAAAAGGTGAAAGAGCAGGACGCTACGGTGTGGTGGGGCAGCTGTCTCTATAGAAGCACTCTCTGGTTCCCACCTGTATAAGGTATCAGTTCCTAGCAAGGCTGTTTGGTTGGCGTGGGCAGAGGGATCGGGTGACCAGGTGAGTTGAGTGGGTGCTGGTCTGTGTGTAGGGGCTCACTGTTTTTATCTACAGCCATTAGATTAGACCGCTCCCGAGTGGTGCAGTGGTCTAAGGCAATGCATGTCAGTGCAAGAGGCGTCACTCAATCCCTGGTTCGAATCCAGGCTGAATCACATCCGGCTGTGATTGGGAGTCAGATAGGGCGGCGCACAATTGGCCCATCGTCGTCCGGGTTTGGCCGGGGTAGGCTGTCATTGTAAATAAGAATTTGTTCTTCAATGACTTGCCTAGTTAAATAAAGGTTAAATATAAAAATACATCTGTGAGTATCTGTGGGTCAGGAGAAGGGAAAGAAGAGTCAGAGCATCAGGTTACAGCAGAGGCTATATTCTTTACTTTAAGTTAGCTTTAAGAGGTTGGCGTGGAGGGCGTACTCGGGTTACCAGGTGAGGGGCTGTTAAAGGAGGTAGTGTGTGTCCGCAGGTGCCATCTCTCCCTAAGCAGCCCTACTGTGAGTCAAGGGAGGAAGGTAGGACACAGGAGGGTGCATCTCAAATGGCACCCTATGGGCACTGGTCAAAAGCAGTGCACTGTAGAGAATAGGATGCCATGTGGGACGCGCCCACAGAGAGGGGTAAAAGGAGGGCATTGAGTGAGAAGAGATTATGTTAAAAAAACAGAAGGGAAACTAGATAGCCAAAATGCCATTAAAGGGACATTGAAAGAATCCTGTAAACTGGAATTGAGTGGATAAGAGCGTCTGCTAAATAACGTAAATGTAATGTAAATGAGTGACAGGGAAGGAAGTGGGTGACAGACATTAAGCTGAAGTCAGTTTATATTTGACTCTTAAAGCTGTAATATGTAACTTTTTGGGTGACCCAACCTAATTTATAGATCTGTCATTCTCATTGAAAGCAAGTCTAAGAAGCCGAATCTTGACCCAGAAATTATAAAAAACTATCGGCCTATATCGAATCTTCCATTCCTCTCAAAAATTTTAGAAAAAGTTGTTGCGCAGCAACTCACTGCCTTCCTGAAGACAAACAATGTATACGAAACGCTTCAGTCTGGTTTTAGACCCCATCATAGCACTGAGACTGCACTTGTGAAGGTGGTAAATGACCTTTTAATGACGTCAGACCGAGGCTCTGCATCTGTCCTCATGCTCCTAGATCTTAGTGCCGCTTTTGATACCATCGATCACCACATTCTTTTGGAGAGATTGGAAACCCAAATTGGTCTACATGGACAAGTTCTGGCCTGGTTTAGATCTTATCTGTCGGAAAGATATCAGTTTGTCTCTGTGAATGGTTCATCCTCTGACAAATCAATTGTAAATTTCGGTGTTCCTCAAGGTTCCATTCTAGGACCACTATTGTTTTCACTATATATTTTACCTCTTGGGGATGTCATTCGAAAACATAATGTTAAATTTCACTGCTATGTGGACGACACACAGCTGTACATTTCAATGAAACATGGTGAAGCCCCAAAATTGCCCTCGCTAGAAGCCTGTGTTTCAGACATAAGGAAGTGGATGGCTGCAAATTTTCTACTTTTAAACTCGGACAAAACAGAGATGCTTGTCCTAGGTCCCAAGAAACAAAGAGATCTTCTGTTGAATCTGACAATTAATCTGGATGGTTGTACAGTCGTCTCAAATAAAACTGTGAAGGACCTCGGCGTTACTCTGGACCCTGATCTCTCTTTTGAAGAACATATCAAGACTGCTTCAAGGACAGCTTTTTTCCATCTACGTAACATTGCAAAAATCAGAAACTTTCTGTCCAAAAATGACGCAGAAAAATTAATCCATGCTTTTGTTACTTCTAGGCTCGACTACTGCAATGCTCTACTTTCCGGCTACCCGGATAAAGCACTAAACAAACTTCAGTTAGTGCTAAATACGGCTGCTAGAATCCTGACTAGAACCAAAAAGTTTGATCATATTACTCCAGTGCTAGCCTCCCTACACTGGCTTCCTGTTAAGGCAAGGGCTGATTTCAAGGTTTTACTGCTAACCTACAAAGCATTACATGGGCTTGCTCCTACCTATCTTTCCGATTTGGTCCTGCCGTACATACCTACACGTACGCTACGGTCACAAGACGCAGGCCTCCTAATTGTCCCTAGAATTTCTAAGCAAACGGCTGGAGGTAGGGCTTTCTCCTATAGAGCTCCATTTTTATGGAATGGTCTGCCTACCCATGTGAGAGACGCAGACTCAGTCTCAACCTTTAAGTCTTTACTGAAGACTTATCTCTTCAGTAGGTCCTATGATTAAGTATAGTCTGGCCCAGGAGTGTGAAGGTGAACGGAAAGGCTGGAGCAACGAACCACCCTTGCTGTCTCTGCCTTGTCGGTTCCCCTCTTCCCACTGGGATTCTCTGCCTCTAACCCTTTTACAGGGGCTGAGTCACTGACTTACTGGTGTTCTTCCATGCCGTCCATGGGAGGGGTGCGTCACTTGAGTAGGTTGAGCCACTGACGTGGTCTTCCTGTCTGGGTTGGCGCCCCCCCCCTTGGGTTGTGCCGTGGCGGAGTTCTTTGTGGGCTATATTCGGCCTTGTCTTCGGACGGTAAGTTGGTGGTTGTAGATATCCCTCTAGTGGTGTGGGGGCTGTGCTTTGGCATAGTGGGTGGGGTTATATCCTGCCTGTTTGGCCCTGTCCGGGGGTATCATCGGATGGGGCCACAGTGTCTTCTGATCCCTCCTGTCTCAGCCTCCAGTATTTATGCTGCAGTAGTTTATGTGTCGGGGGGCTAGGGTCAGTCTGTTACATCTGGAGTATTCTCTTGTCTTATCCGGTGTCCTGTGTGAATGTAAATATGCTCTCTCTAATTCTCTCTTTCTCTCTTTCTTTCTTTCTTTCTCTCGGAGGACCTGAGCCCTAGGACCATGCCTCAGGACTACCTGGCATGATGACTCCTTGCTGTCCCCAGTCCACCTGGCCATGCTGCTGCTCCAGTTTCAACTGTTCTGCCTGCGGCTACGGAACCCTGACCTGTTCACCGGACGTGCTTGTTGCACCCTCGACAACTACTATGATTATTATTATTTGACCATGCTGGTCATTTACGAACATTTTAACATCTTGACCATGTTCTGTTATAATATCCACCCGGCACAGCCAGAAGAGGACTGGCCACCCCTCATAGCCTGGTTCCTCTCTAGGTTTCTTCCTAGGTTTTTGGCCTTTCTCAGGAGTTTTTCCTAGGGAGTTTTTCCCAGCCACCGTGCTTCTTTCACATGCATTGCTTGCTGTTTGGGGTTTTAGGCTGGGTTTCTGTACAGCACTTTGAGATTTCAGCTGATGTACGAAGGGCTATATAAATAAATTTGATTTGATTTGATTTGATTTAAGAAGCGGTAGATATGTTCTATGTGTGCTATTTCTATGCTTCCAATTGTTTTACTTTCAGTTTTGTACACCAGCTTCAAACAGCTGAAAATACTATATTTTTTGCTTATGGAAAATATATTTCACAGCTGTTTAGATGGTACAATGATTCTCTGTGTCCCAAATGGCACCGTGTCCCAAATGGCACCCTATTCCCCTCATTAGGGCTCTGGTCAAAAGTAGTGCACCGTAGAGGGAATATGGCAGTGCCATGTCAGACACAGGCACTGTCTGAGCTGCAGCTCTCTGCTTCTTGTGTTTACACAGCAGCTCAACAGGAGACCACAGCAGCTCAACAGGAGACCACAGCAGCAGCTCAACAGGAGACCACAGCAGCAGATCAACAGGAGACCACAGCAGCAGATCAACAGGAGACCACACAGCAGATCAACAGGAGACCACACAGCAGATCAACAGGAGACCACACAGCAGATCAACAGGAGACCACACAGCAGATCAACAGGAAGCTACTAAGCACCTCAACATGAGACCACAGAAGCTCAACAGGAAGCTACACAGCAGATCAACAGGAAGCTACTAAGCAGCTCAACAGGAGACCACAGCAGAACCAGGGAGTTCTGGCGATCAACATGGCTCCACCAAATACTCCACCAGCGTGTCTAAGTGTGTGTGCATGTGCCTGTGTGTGCATGTGCCTGTGTGTGCGCGTGTGTGTGCACGCACGCCTGTCTATGTGGTGGGGGAGTAGGATAACGTGCTGTGTCAACACACACACACACACACACATTTATACTGCATTACTTTGGGCTTTGGTCAAAAGTAGCGCACTTGATAGGAAGTAGGGTGCTATTTGGGACGTAACACTGGATTAGGATACCTGTGCCTGTGTGCGCGTGTGTGTGCACGCACGCCTGTCTATGTGGTGGGGGAGTAGGATAACGTGCTGTGTCAACACACACACATTTATACTGCATTACTTTGGGCTTTGGTCAAAAGTAGCACACTTGATAGGAAGTAGGGTGCTATTTGGGACGGAACACTGGATTAGGATACCGTTACGAAGCAGGAAAGGTTATGCTGCCGCTACTGTTTATTTTGGTGAAAGGAGAAATCTGAGGGGAATATGAGAAAGCAGGCAGAAAGGGTGTATTCTGTAGTACATGTGAAAACTATTATAAATCTTTCCTGCACCACTAGATCAAAACATGCCATGAAATCTACTTGTTTCTTTAGTTTTTCCACTGCGTCTCTTTCATTTTGGTGTAGACATACATCATTAACTCACATGCTCTTTAACGTCCTCAAGTAGAAGTGTGGAGGGGGATGGGGCCCCCTGCGCACCCCCTGGGAGTGTAGACAGGACCTCCCCCCTCAATCCATTATGGACCTCCCACACACCTTCACAATTTTTGTTGTTGTTGCTGTCCAGAACTAATCTTAATCTGGGTCTGGGAATCTGTCTGTTGATGTTTGCTTTCCATTTAGTCTCTTTGAGGAGAAGCAGTCTGATGGGTTGAAGAATTTGGTCGCTGTCTACAGGAAGATTAAATATTACACTTGTAGCTCAGAGCATAATCTAACTCTAACTCTGCAGAGAGTAAGAGTCACTCTTTTTAGCTGTTCACGCCAGAAAATGGACAGTATGTTGACAGTATGAGCTATGTCAAGAATCAAACCTTTGTACCTGAATACAGCAGCACCAAGCTACAAGTCTAACATGTAGTGCAGGCAAATTCAAATCTGGACCTCAAAGCCAGTTCCACTGCTCATTTAGACCTGGGACACCAGGTGGGTGCAATTCATTATCAGGTACAACAGGTAAAAGAACCAGGCTGGAAAACCAGCAGTACTCCAGACCTCCAGGCTCAGATTGGAATACGCCTGCTGAAGTGTATCAGAGTTAATGATAGAAATAGTTAACATTAGTAATAGTTCCTGAGGGAAATAGCTAACATTAGTAATAGTTCCTGAGGGAAATAGCTAACATTAGTAATAGTTCCTGAGGGAAATAGCTAACATTAGTAATAGTTCCTGAGGGAAATAGCTAACATTAGTAATAGTTCCTGAGGGAAATAGCTAACATTAGTAGTAATACCTGAGGGAAATAGCTAGCATTAGTAGTAATACCTGAGGGAAATAGTTAGCATTAGTAGTGATACCTGAGGGAAATAGTTAGCATTAGTAGTGATACCTGAGGGAAATAGTTAGCATTAGTAGTGATACCTGAGGGAAATAGTTAGCATTAGTAGTGATACCTGAGGGAAATAGTTAGCATTAGTAGTGATACCTGAGGGAAATAGTTAGCATTAGTAGTTGTACCTGAGGGAAATAGTTAGCATTAGTTGTGGTACCTGAGGGAAATAGTTGGCATTAGTAGTGATACCTGAGGGAAATAGTTGGCAGACAAGCTGTGTGTCACGTTCGTCGTATGAAGGAGACCAAGGCGCAGCGTGCGTAGATTTCCACTTTCTCTTTTATAGTGAAACTTACAACCAAAACAACAAAGAATATAACAAACGTGCAGTAATGCAGTGCACAAGGCAACTATACAAAAACAAGATCCCACAAAAACCCAGTGGGAAAAGGCTGCCTAAATATGATCCCCAATCAGAGACAACGAATGACAGCTGCCTCTGATTGGGAACCATATCAGGCCAACATAGAAATACAAACATAGATATACATAATCTAGAATGCCCACCCAAATCACACCCTGACCTAACCAAATAGAGAAATAAAAAGGCTCTCTACTGTCAGGGCGTGACACTGTGGGCTTTTTATGGTAGCTTCAAAGCCTCAAAGGCAGACTATAAAGAATGGAAGGTGGCTGCATTTCGGTCCAAAGTACAATGTGACTGGTGTTTCTCTCAGGGTGTTCGACATGAAGGCAAGGCGCTCATTCAGGATACATTGGCTGAGTCAGAGCTCCTTTACTCACTGTATCCACACATTTTGTAATTGACAACCTTGGTTACATCAATGTGACTGATAATTACTTAATTGAACCTGAACTGGCCGTTTAGGGTATGTCTAATTGCGTTTTGGGAAATGTAATGTGTGTTATGGTCCACTTCTTGATAGTTAGTATTATTGATGTTGATGATTTTCTTGTTCATAATGACTAGTCACTGATATTAATCTCATCTCTCTCCCATCTTCCTATGTGTTCCTGAGGTTGATAATAGTCTGAACAGGCACACTATTCCCTAACTGGCACACTATTCCACCCTATTCCCCTATAGGAAATAGGGTGCCATTTTGAACACAATTATAGTGTGTAAACCATTCTGTAGCTTGTCCTAGGAGCAAGGGTGGTCCCAACTAGCATGGTCCAAACCATCCTGACATTCTGTAGCGAAATAGAATGTAAGCTCGAGAGATCAGGATGGTTCGTACGAGGCGAACAAAGTCACCTATGGATTTCATATAGGATTTGTTATTGGTCTCTTAATCTCAATTCTCAGCCACTAGTTGAGCAAATACATTCAAGATTGAGTCTGACCCCAAGTGCAAAATTTTACATTTTAGTCGACACTTTTATCCAGAGCAATTTACAGGAGTAATTAGGGTACATTGACCAATTTTTGCAGAGTACGACCCTGTCTCACACAGGAAGCGACGCAGGTCCTAATCCAGGCACTTGTCATCTCCTGTCTG
Organism: Salmo trutta; assembly: GCF_901001165.1. NCBI lineage: Eukaryota > Metazoa > Chordata > Actinopteri > Salmoniformes > Salmonidae > Salmo > Salmo trutta. The sequence goes on along the minus strand of NC_042964.1, from coordinate 49,565,627 downwards.
GATTACTGCAACTCGCTGTTGGCTGGGCTCCCTGCCTGTGCCATTAAACCCCTACAACTCATCCAGAACGCCGCAGCCCATCTGGTGTTCAACCTTCCCAAGTTCTCTCACGTCACCCCGCTCCTCCGCTCTCTCCACTGGCTTCCAGTTGAAGCTCGCATCCGCTACAAGACCATGGTGCTTGCCTACGGAGCTGTGAGGGGAACGGCACCTCCATACCTTCAGGCTCTGATCAGGCCCTACACCCAAACAAGGGCACTGCGTTCATCCACCTCTGGCCTGCTGGCCCCCCTACCTCTGAGGAAGCACGGTTCCCGCTCAGCCCAGTCCAAACTGTTCGCTGCTCTGGCACCCCAATGGTGGAACAAGCTCCCTCACGACGCCAGGACAGCGGAGTCAATCACCACCTTCCGGAGACACCTGAAACCCCACCTCTTTAAGGAATACCTGGGATAGAATAAAGTAATCCTTCTAACCCCCCCCCCCTTAAAAGACTTAGATGCACTATTGTAAAGTGGTTGTTCCACTGGATATCATAAGGTGAATGCACCAATTTGTAAGTCGCTCTGGATAAGAGCGTCTGCTAAATGACTTAAATGTAAATTTACATTTTTTCACCAAGTCGGCTTGAGGATTCGAACCAGCCAACTTTCGTTTACTGGCTCAACACTCTTAACTGCAAGGCTACCTGCCACCCTGTATTTATGTAGGGTTTATGTTGTGTGTTTCACTGATACACTCTCCTTTTGGGAGAATAACATGACTGTAGAGATGGAGCGCCGGAGGCTAATAATATGTGTTGACAGATTGTGCAATCACTCCTGTGTCATTTTCATAGAATCTGGAGGAAGATGCCTTAGTGGCTCGGAAGAGGGTGACCGTATTAGAATTCCATGCAGCTCTGAGAGTGTTGCCACATAATTATTCCACATAAAGGGAGAATAGCACTTTATTTCAAGGTCCATAAAAGCGACAGCCTGTGGAGCTGAGTCTGATAAGCTACACAGTTAACTCAAGGAAGAGAGTAATGCCCCCCTGTGCCTTCTCTCTGTCAACGGCACGCCGGGCCTGATCACTGTTTCCCCCTCCAGGCACATTAATATTCCCAACACAGCTGAACCTGTCCCCTATGTCCTGCCCTCCGCCCAGCGTGCCTGGGCCGCTGGCCGTTAGCCTCTCTGCACTCTAGTTTAATTAGCCGCTAATGGCAGTTGACGGAACATCACTAATCAACTGTGATGGTAAAGCCTTGACAGAGATATCTTTGTCCCGCCCCCCAACCCCTCCCCCACACACACACTTCTTCCCCCCACCACCCTCCACTCTACCAGCGGTGTGACATGAGGGAAACTGTCATTAGCGTTAGCGCCTGTATCCCACACGCTGGTGAAGAGGACCTTTGGGCCTCCCCTCTGGCTGAGAGGTTGTGTAGCGCATGCAGGCATCACAACAGCAACACAAATCAATTACAGGGCCTAACAAATAATTGATCTACCCCCCCTCCCCCCAGGACAAGTATGCATAGCTACACTTTTATTTCCATGCTATGAAATCAATATACCTATACATAGAGTTATATGTTTGGGTTAATCTATTTCGCTATTCACATTACATTACTGCATTAGTGTAGCATTAGCATGGCGGACATTTTGTGGGCAGAGATCAGGGAGCTGTCAGTGCAGAGTCTAACAAAACCCAGCTTTGTTTCCAATGGCCACTGAGAAATCTTGCAAGTCATCTGATAATAATTGTGTTTAATTCTGTATGTTTGTGCACAGCAAAATAAAAGGTAGCTTCACTCTTACAATATGGAAGGATCAGTGGCTTGGGGTGTGGTTTTACTGACCTCACTGAAATCCAGGTTGGGCAAAAGACGTTTCTGTGTGTTTGTTTGCCGGTTGTATTACACATACACAATCAAATTTAATGAACTGTGATTTATAATGTCACAATAGCCCTGACATGATGCTATGTCACTGGAAGAGTTAACTGTACACAACGCAATGTTAAACAATATGAATCTACTGTTTTCCACATTTTCTATTTCCCTCCTAAATCTGCTGGATAGACAGAATTATTACTTTTTGTGTTGGGCAAATTGCTAGTTGCACAATCACTTTTGAAGTTGCTCTCTGGACCTCTGGAGACCAATGCAATTGTAGCACAAATCTCTCAAGGCTTCTCTATTACATGGCAAAACCTTTGGAGAATAGGGTACAACTATGCGACTCAGCGGAACCCGGTCCTAGGGCCTTCCAAAAATAGCAATTTACATTCACGTTGTTTCCGTACTACAAAGTAATAAAAGCTGATCAACTGAATTTCTCAATTTTAATTGCCATTTGAATGGGAATTTATGACTGCAGGACCTCTGAGCCAGTGTCCCTATGGAGAGGGTGACATTGAGGGAGGCTGGAATAAGGACTACAGTATCTGTTACAGTACCCAATACAGTACCCACTACAGTACCCACTATACCAATACAGTACCCACTACAGTACCCAATAGAGTACCCACTACAGTACCCACTATACCCAATACAGTACCCACTACAGTACCCAATAGAGTACCCACTACAGTACCCACTATACCCAATACAGTACCCACTACAGTACCCACTATACCCAATACAGTACCCACTACAGTACCCAATAGAGTACTCGCTACAGTACCCACTACAGTACCCAATGAGTACCCACTACGGTACCCACTACAGTACACTCTACAGTACCCTGAGGGCAAAAGGGGGGGAACTCAATATCAGGAAGGTGTTCCTAATGTTTGGTATTCTCAGTGTATATTGCTCAGTAGACCTACGATTTGTGTAGTCATTATACAGTTGAAGTCGGACGTTTACATACACTTAGGTTGGAGTCATTAAAACTCGTTTTTTCAACCACTCCACAAATTTCTTGCTAACAAACTATAGTTTTGTCAAGTCGGTTAGGACATCTACTTTGTGCATGACACAAGTAATTTTCCCAACAATTGTTCACAGACAGATTATTTCACTTATAATTCACTGTATCACAATTCCAGTGGGCCAGAAGTTTACATACACTAAGTTGACTGTGCCTTTAAACAGCTTGGAAAATTCCAGAAAATGATGTCATGGCTTTAGAAGCTTCTGATGGGCTAATTGACATCATTTGAGTCAATTGGATGTGTACCTGTGGATGTATTTACAGGCCTACCTTCAGACTCAGTACCTCTTTGCTTGACATCATTGGAAAATCAAAATAAATCAGCCAAGACCTCAGAAAAAAATTTGTAGACCTCCACAAGTCTGGTTCATCCTTGGGAGCAATTTCCAAATGCCTGAAGGTACCACGTTCATCTGTACAAACAATAGTATGCAAGTATAAACACCATGGGACCATGCAGCCATCATAGCGCTCAGGAAGGAGACGCGTTCTGTCGCCTAGAGATGAGGGTACTTTGGTGCGAAAAGTGCAAATCAATCCCAGAACAACAGCAAAGGAACTTGTAAAGATGCTGGAGTGAACAGGTATAAAAGTATCTATATCCACAGTAAAACGAGTCCTATATCGACATAGCCTGAAAGGCCGCTCAGCAAGGAAGAAGCCACTGCTCCAAAACTGCCATAAAAAGCCAGACTACGGTTTGCAACTGCACATGGAACAAAGATTGTACTTTTTGAAGAAATGGCCTCTGGTCTGATGAAACAAAAATATAACTGTTTGGCCATAATGACCAAAGTTATGTTTGGAGGAAAAAGAGGGATGCTTGCAAGCCGAAGAACACCATCCCAACCTTGAAGCACAGGGGTGGCAGCATCATGTTGTGGGGGTGCTTTGCTGCAGGAGGGACTGGTGCATTTCACAAAATAGATGGCATCATCAGGAAAGAAAATGATGTGGATATATTGAAGCAACATCTCAAAACATCAGACAGGAAGTTAAAGCTTGGCCGCAAATGGGTCTTCCAAATGGACAATGCTCCCCAAGCATACTTCCAAAGTTGTGGCAAAATGGCTTAAGGACAACAAAGTCAAGGTATTGGAGTGGCCATCTCAAAGCCATGACCTCAATCCTATAGAAAATTTGTGGGCAGAAGTGAAAAAGCATGTGCGAGCAAGGAGGCCTACAAACCTGACTCAGTTACACCAGCTCTGTCAGGAGGAATGGGCCAAAATTCCCCCAACTTATTGTGGGAAGCTTGTGGGAAGCTTGTGGAAGGCTACCTGAAACGTTTGACCCAAGTTAAACATTTTAAAGGCAATGCTACCAAATACTAATTGAGTGTATGTAGACTTCTGACCCACTGGGAATGTGATGAAATAAATAAAAGCTGAAATAAATCATTCTCTCTACTATTATTCTGACATTTCACATTCTTAAAATAAAGTGATGATCCTAACGGACCTAAGACAGGGATTTTTTACTGGGATTAAATGTTAGGAATTGTGAAAAACTGAGTTTAAATGTATTTGGCTACAGTGTATGTAAACTTCCGACTTCAACTGTACATGCAGACTCCGTGGTGTTGTTGCAGTACCCCTCAATTCAACTCGTGATAACACACATCTCTAACGCACTTATCTTATCTGCGTTCACAACAACTCATTGGTAGCTATTTTGTGTCCAAAAGTCTTCAGAAATGAAATGTATCAAAGACTGTTATTTGAGTACCAAAGAGAGGAATAATATCTGCTCGATTTCAGACAAGACAGGACTTTGTACTCCCTGGTACATGCCCCCAGCACACAAGACAAAACAATGTTCTCTTATTGAGATGTAAGACAACAGCTGGACTTTAGCCAGAACACGAAAACAGCAACTCAAAGGATTACGTCCCAAATGGCACCCTATTCTCTATATAGTGCACTACTTTTGACCAGGACCCATAGGGCTTTGATTAAAAGTAGTGCACTATGTAGGGAATAGGGTGCCATTTGGAAAATAAGTAAACTTTTACACAGAGCTCAAGAAACAACTGCTAGGGGCTTTTATGACTCATTTTGAATTCACAACGACAAGAGGACTAATTTCATCTCCACTCACAGTTGCCCTTGAGACTTCAACACGTTGAGGCAATTTCAGAGGATGAATACTGGTTGGGTTGCAGCCTCTTATTCCATCTGTTGCCTCTGATGCCAAAGGAGTCAATCAGTCAGAATGTAATCTTCAAAAAAAATGTGATCCTCTGTATCCTTTTCCATCTATCTAATTGTAATAGCTTGTCTAATTGTCACACAGCTGCCTGATGTAATCAGAAAACTTTTAAAATCACAGTATGTGTTTGTGGGATTTTACATAGTGTCCCATTTTTAATTACAAGGGTTTTTCAGGGCCAGAATTTTAAAAACGAATTTAGTCTCTCTTCCATGTGAAGGCTGCATTCAAAGTCTCCACCGTCAACGACAACAGCACTTCACACTGCTGCATCCTGGCTTGCTGCATGGCCGATGTGCAGAGCGTCGCTGTCATCTGATTTTTAATTGCCGCCATCGTGGCCATAATCAGATATTTTTGGAATGCGTCCATGCAAAGCCTCTGCTCGCAAAGAGTGCCAGAGATAATTTAGATCCTAGTGACAATCAGCCACTGACTCAGGCCATTCCCTCATTATAAGTGGATGAGGTGGATAGTCTCTCTGAGTTTTCTCGTTCTCACTGATGATCATAAGATTTGGAAAGAGAGAGAGAGAACCCCAGTCATGAACTAGCCATTAGTGTGGTGCTATGATTAGCTGCCATTGATTGGACATCCAGCCATCTCTGATCACTCAATAGATGGCATTGTAATGCAGTTCATGTTGGTATTGGACAACTGTATACGGGCAGGGAACGTCCAGTAGAGCTCAGTGTTAATGAGGTTGATATGCAGTTCATGTTGGTATTGGACAACTGTATACGGGCAGGGAACGTCCAGTAGAGCTCAGTGTTAATGAGGTTGATATGCAGTTCATGTTGGTATTGGACAACTGTATACGGGCAGGGAACGTCCAGTAGAGCTCAGTGTTAATGAGGTTGATATGCAGTTCATGTTGGTATTGAACAACTGTATACGGGCAGGGAACGTCCAGTAGAGCTCAGTGTTAATGAGGTTGATATGCAGTTCATGTTGGTATTGGACAACTGTATACGGGCAGGGGAACGTCCAGTAGAGCTCAGTGTTAATGAGGTTGATATGCAGTTCATGTTGGTATTGGACAACTGTATATGGGCAGGGAACGTCCAGTAGAGCTCAGGGTTAATGAGGTTGATATGCAGTTGATGTTGGTATTGAACAACTGTATACGGGCAGGGAACGTCCAGTAGAGCTCAGTGTTAATGAGGTTGATATGCAGTTCATGTTGGTATTGAACAACTGTATACGGGCAGGGAACGTCCAGTAGAGCTCAGTGTTAATGAGGTTGATATGCAGTTCATGTTGGTATTGAACAACTGTATACGGGCAGGGGAACGTCCAGTAGAGCTCAGTGTTAATGAGGTTGATTTGGCTCTGTCTTTTGGTGTCAGCACATCTCGCAATCAGTGTGGGACTGTACAGGCAGTGTGTGTATGTGTCTGTCTGTGCTTATATGTGTGTGTGTCCTGGCGTGTGTGTGTGTGCTTACATGCACACTTGCAAGTAGGTGTGTGTGTGTGTGGCATAGGCTGGCACTGTAGAGGGAAAAGGTCAGAGACTGCAGTGAGTTTGGCATCTAGAAGAGAGGCCACCATAAGAGAGGAAAATAGGGACACATCACAGTGGCTTCCGTTGACATTGAGAGCCATGTACTCCAGGACTGCTTCCCAAATGGCGCCCTATTCCCTACATAGCGCACTACATTTAACCAGGGCCCATGCACCGTAAAGGGAATAGTGCCATTTGGGACAGAACCATGTGCTCCAGATATGCAGTGTAAATACACTGAATCAATGTCGTGGCTATGCCTATTTCTAACCCAAAACCTGAATGCTAGCAACGCAGTGGGTAAACTCCAAAAAAGGGGGAAAGTTATGATATATTGAAATACAGAGTCAGAACATCATGCCTGAAAAAATTAATTAAGTTTCCCCTAGGCTTATTTCCATATGATATTACAATTCAATGATATAATATCATAACATTTGTCCTCAGAGCTTTATACCTACCCTCCGGGTGGTGGTGAATACAGTTCAAGATTACATAAATTACAGGTGAATTAATAATTTGATGCACGCTATTTTATAGTGGATTATGGATAGGATAACATGAGCCATCCTTTGTAGTCTATTGAGGCTCTGTGGTGAAGTTTCCCCAAGGTACAGATCTAGGACCAGCTTCCCCTCCCTCAATCCTAACTTTAATCATTAGTGGGGGAAATGCAAAACTGACCCAAGATCAGCGTCTAGGGGCAAATTCACCCAACACCACTATCAAGAATGCATTGTAATCTGTAGCCCTGCTGTTTAACAAGAAAGTAGACATGTTCAAGAGGGAATAACCCACATGGCCTCAGTTGCCTTTAGGGCTGTTTTGAGATTCTAGAGAGATTCCCTTTTCTATTGATCTGGACTTACTGCTGTGAAAATGTTATGTTATACCTCTGTGAGGATGTGGGTTGGTAGGAAGGGGAGGGAGGGAGGGAGAGAAAGAGCTAGAGAGAAGAGGGGGGTGGAAAGAGAGAGCTAGAGAGAAGAGGGGGTGGAAAGAGAGCTAGAGAGAAGAGGGGGTGGAAAGAGAGCTAGAGAGAAGAGGGGGATAGAATGAGAAAGAGAAAGAAGGGGGATGGAAAGAGATCAAGAGAGAAGAGGGGGGATGGGAAGAGAGCTAGAGAGAAGAGGGGGGATGGAAAGAGATCAAGAGAGAAGAGGGGGGATGGAAAGAGATCAAGAGAGAAGAGGGGGGATGGGAAGAGAGCTAGAGAGAAGAGGGGGGGATGGAGGGAGAGAGCTAGAGAGAAGAGAGGGGTGGAAAGAGAGCTAGAGGGAAGAGGGGGAATGGAAAGAGAGCTAGAGAGAAGAGGGGGGATGGGAAGAGATCAAGAGAGAAGAGGGGGGATGGGAAGAGAGCTAGAGAGAAGAGGGGGGTGGAAAGAGAGCTAGAGAAGAGGAGGGTATGGAAACAGAGAGAAGAGGGGGGATGGAAACAGAGAGAAGAGGAGGGTATGGAAACAGAGCTAGAGAGAAGAGGGGGATGACAGAGAGAGCTAGAGAAGAGGGGGGAACGAGTAAGCTAGGGAGACCTACTAGATGTCACTCATTAGTATGTATGTTTTCAGGTCATTCTGACCCAGCGTGCATCTGAATGACCAATCTACCATGTGCACCCTACACGGTGCTCAACCCAATGGCCATGCTTTTTTACGAAGATGAAGATGAAGTATTTCTCACTGTGATTTATTTGTCATAGAAAAAACATTATCCAAAATGATTCACATGTACAGCGACAGTGGGGTATTCATGTCCATTTAAGTCATTTAGTAGGGGTTCTCAAGTACGTAGCCAACAAATCACAGCACAAATCACAGCACAAATCACAGCAAATGAAGCAGCTGGGGACGAGAAAGGGTTAGAAAAATAAAAACATGCAATCCTTCCGAAGTAGATACACAGATATGCTTCATACGTCAGGGGAGAGAAGGATGACTGCACCTTTTCATCCCCTCGTCTTCTTCTCTTCCCCTCGTCTTCTTCTCTTCCCCTCGTCTTCTTCTCTTCCCCTCGTCGTCTTCTCTTCCCCTCGTCGTCTTCTCTTCCCCTCGTCGTCTTCTCTTCCCCTCGTCTTCTTCTCTTCCCAGCGTCGTCTTCTCTTTCACAAACTGTATGTTATAACAGTCATAGTAAAGTCAAACTGTATTTTATAAGTCCTAATGTAGTCATAATAGTCAAACTGTATTTTATAAGTCCTAATGTAGTCATAATAGTCAAACTGTATTTTATAAGTCCTAATGTAGTCTACCATTCCAGTGTTTTTCTTGCTATACTTTATTTACTTTGCCACTATGGCATTTTTTTGCCTTTACCTCCCTTATCTCACATCATTTGCTCACATTGTATATAGACTTATTTTTTTCTACTGTATTATTGACTGTATGTTGTTTACTCCATGTGTAACTCTGTGTTGTTGTATGTTGTCGAACTGCTTTGCTTTATCTTGGCCAGGTCGCAATTGTAAATGAGAACTTGTTCTCAACTTGCCTACCTGGTTAAATAAAGGTGAAATAAATAAACAAAAAATAAAAAATAAATAAATAAAAACTGTATTTTATAAGTCAGTATAGTCATAAACAATGGTTATAATATACAGTGATAATATTGCTTTAAGTCATAGTCATATACTATGTTATAACGTCATAATATAAACTATGTTATATCATAATATAGTCAAACTGTATGTTATATCATAATATAGTCAAAGTGTATGTTATAAGTCAAAAACTGTTATAACAGTCATAGTCAAATTGTCACAAGTCATAATAGTCAAACTGTATTTTATAACAGTCAAGTCATAAACAATGTTACAACAGTCATAATATAGCCAAACTGTATTTTATAAGTCATATAGTCATAAACTGTGTTATAACAGTCATAATAAAGTCAAACTATTTTAGTAACAGTCATAAACTGTTATAACGTCATAGTCATAAATTGTACGTTATAATATCATAGTCATAAACTATGTTATGACAGTCAAACTGTCAAACTGTAACAGTCATCATTTAGTCAAACTATATGTTATAACAGTCATAAACAGTATGTTATAACAGTCATAAACTGTTATAACAGTCATAATATAGTCAAACTATAGTCAGTCATAATAGTCAAACTATTTTATAACGTCCTAATATAGTCAAACTGTACGTCTTAAGTCAAACTATCATTTATTTGCCGTTAATCAGCACCTCCACACAAACTATTATTCTGGGTGTGCGCCAGCTCATGTTGTTTTACAAACTATAAGTCATAAATTATGTTATAACAGTCATAATATAGCCAAACTGGATGTAATAAGTCATAATGTAGTCATAAACTGTGTTAACAGTCAGTCAAACTGTATGTGATAAGTCATAATATAGCCAAACTGTTATAACTGTCACAAGTCACTGTTAACACTGTCATAGTTAAACTATGTTATAACACCATCATAATATAGTCATAAACATACCTGTGTCTGACCCTGGCTCTAGCCCCAATCCCTCTATGTGTATGTGCATGTCCCCCAGGGAGAATGGGATGTGTAAACAACCAACTTCCATTGTTTATGAACTAAATGGAGTCATCTTCTATAAAGGGAGGGCAAGTCACTGAATGTCAACTGACTTCACACAGTTATAACAAACACAAATCAGCTTTGGTCCCACTTTAAACAAGTACACTTTATAAAGGCTTTATATAGCATACATAAAGGCTTCATAAGGACTACATACGTCCTTCACAAATCATCTGTAAGTGGAAGTCATACACTATAAATGATGTGTACAGGGTGACAACCATTCCCACTGTAGGGTGAATTGTCAAATGTGACATAACACACTATGTATGCATACATAACCAATACCAACACCTTTGCACGCCCCATGCCCTAATAGATGCCCAGCTTGTCCCAGAAGTCACAGATATGGTCCCTGGTGCCCACCTGGGCATGGGAGCGGACAGTGAAGTTCATGACCAACCAGGAGCTGGTGTCCGAGTAGCGGGGCCAGGCCGGCAGGCGCTGCTGTCTACAGAAGCTGCTCTGTTGCATCCGTGAGGCCGGGTCTCCGGTGTGGGCGAATGTCCCCCAGTAACACAGCATCCGATTGGACAGCAGCCGCTCGGGTGGGGCCAGCGTGAAGTTGGCCACGGAGGCCGTGTCGAAGAGGAAAGGCAGCTCAGCGCCGTGACACACGTGCTCGTAGCAGAAGGACAGACCGGACCACACACTGTGGTCCGACGTCACATGGTCGAAGACGTACATCCACACGGCGCTGCCCACTTTGGTGCCCGCCCGGGCTGCCTTGCGGGAGGGGCAATGGAAGACGTAGTCTGTCACAATCTGGAGGTAAATAGAGAGGTCATTGAGGTCAATACAATCTGTGGGTAAACAAAGAGGCCATTGAGTTCAATATGATCTGGGGGTAAACAAAGAGGTCGTTGAGATCAATATGATCTGGGGGTAAACAAAGAGGTCGTTGAGATCAATATGATCTGGGGGTAAACAAAGAGGTCGTTGAGATCAATATGATCTGGGGGTAAACAAAGAGGTCTTTGAGATCAATACAATCTAGGGGTAAACAGAGAGGTCATTGAGTTCAACAAACAGAGAAAAGAGTCCCTAGTGGCTGGTGTGTGTGCTACAGAACTGCCGCTCAAAGCTTTTGTCTCGCTTGTTACCTGGAAGCTATACTCAAGAATACATTCAGGGCACCCGCCTACGCGGCACAGAATCATCTAGAACACCTGTAACCCTCAGTGTCCTCAGGATATACACTGAACATAAATATAAAACGCAACATGCAACAATTTCAACGATTTTACTGAGTTACAGTTCATATAAGGAAATCAGTCATTTGAAATACATTCATAAGGCCCTAATCTATGGATTTCACATGAATGGGAATTCAGATATGCATCTTTTGGTCGATACATGCCCCTCGCTCTCTCAACAGCTCATTTTATCTCCCCCTTTCCTTCTCCCCAGTTCATTTTCTCTACCCCCCCTCTCTCTTCCCCTTTACCACTCCTTCTCCCCCTCCCAGGCTGAGCCATGTGGCCTCAGTGCAATAGCTGACATTTGTCATGACCCTCCCCTGAGACATGTCCTTTCGGGGGGGGGGGGTCCTTCCTCCTATTCTGCTCCTCTTCACTACACACACACACACACACACACACACACACAACTGTATATGAATACCAAACAGGTATGGGAGTGTCACCTTCTGCCCCCTGCCTCTCTCAGCACACTCATCTCTCACTTTAGATTCAAAACCTTCAGAGAAAGTGCCTGAGGCTATTTACCATCCGAGCTCTCTGTTTCACATTTTGGATGTAGACTTGGAAATGAGAGCGTTTCCCTCACTACAGTGAATGCATGTATTCTACTGATGCAGTTTATGTATTCATCGTCTGTTGTTGTCTCTAGTGTGGTTGGAGTCAGTTTATCCTGTAATCCACACTGAACATCTAGCCTGAGCTGGTAGTGAAATAGAGCCATATTCAGTATGCAGCCCAGGCTATCTGATGTCAGATTCCTGGCTGTGATTGGGTAAAGTTGCCCCTAGACACTGATCTTTGGTCAGTTTTGCATTTCCCCCAATAATGGTTAAGGTTAGGATGGGGGGAGGGGAAGCTGATCCTAGATCTGTAGCTTGGGGAAACTGTGATTGGGTAGTCTTCCTCTGTGTCTCTTATTTCCTGAAGATCTGCTTCCACTGTGTGGTATACATCTCAAAGAGACAATGGCACTCTGCTCCAGATGGCACTAATAACGATTCTTTCAGGAGGATGGCCATGGGAGGAGCCTAAACAGAAAGTAGTATTTTATCCCCCTCTGCTGGTAATCATGTGGAGTTGCACTATGAAGAACCAAACTATCAGAAGTAACCCATCTCTACACAGATTAAAAATCAGAATATTCAAAGCGTTTACCTCTAAAATAATTCAGGCAGTTAGAAACCTAGCTCTGAGTTATTGTGATAGTTCGGTTAATCAAAAAATAAAATCGGAACCTAATACAAATTTGGTAGCCTATAATTATAATGATTAAGTCCGTCCTGATTTTTTTGATGACTTGGACAGAGCATTCCCACAGAGAATTGAGTAAGAGATTTTCAGCATGGGGAGTAGGGTGAAGGTACCGCTAGAGTAGACGCTTATCTCGGGTCAGTTTAGCATTTTTTGTAGGTTAGGATTGAGGGAGGGGAAGCTGATCCTAGATCTGTACCTACTGAAACCTTCTCCCCAGAGCTCAACAAGGCTCATCTAGATGCGGTGAGATGAAGCGAGGAGATGGGCAGATGTGTCCTCATCACGCTCTGAGGTCTCTCTCTACAGTCCACTGGCTGCAGACGTGACCGTCTAGCCCTACAACCACTGATCTGGAGCCTGACAATGAACATTGCCAAAACTTTTGTTGACTTTAAAAATTTAAAACATTACTTTTTGGGACGATTGATCAGTGTCCTTTTTACATTCAATTTGTCTTTTTTTTATCTAACATGTTTGCATGGACAACACTGAGTTTCTCCCTGGCTATGTCCCAATGATCTCGTCTTCCTGATGTCTGGACCCGTTCACTACTCATTTAAAAGCATTGGATTGGTGTAGGCACAGGCTGGAGTTTCCATACCAGTAATTTCCTGCCAAATCCATTAAGGGAAGTGAACAAGTGCACACTTCGGGAGAAAGGAGAGATTATTGGGATGCACCCTCTGTGAAAGTCAGATTTTACCTGAGCCAGCATGTCCCGTCGGTCAATGTCCTTGTACAGGGGCAGGTACTTGCGTAGGATCCGGAGGGCGTGCTGTTTGAAGATAGTGTAGACGGTGCACTCCACCGCAGACACAGGTTTGGTGAAGACCCCGTACACAAAGATCACCCCCTCCTCTGAAGTGGTCCCTGCAAGATTGTTGTACGTCAACAACATGCCTTCAAAATGTTGGTCCAAATGTTCTGGTACAATCTTGGTTGTGTTCATTAGGCACCAAACAGAAGAAATCGGGATGAAACAGGGAGGGAGGGACTATCTGGAATCATTTACATTTTCTATATAATGTTTTAAAGCATTTTTCATTGCGTGCCCTAATGAACACAACCCTGGTATGAATTTAACCACGGATCTTGTAGAAGGGAAGGACACAGAACACAACAGGGATGAAGAATCTCTCCTACAGATGTGTTATGTCGAGTGGCCAGCTGAGAGGGAACCAATTGCACTTCACCGTCTAACATTCAACTAACTACTCAATCTAATTAAGTCACAGCATTAGCCAGCTTAGCCAAAGTCCAGGCATTGACTTGGGGAGCCAATGCAACTCTTCAGGTCTCTGGCAATGGTTACTCGTCATCACACATGCACCGAACCACCTCTGTAACCTTAAGTGTGGAACAGATGTCTTCACTAGTACAGAGTACCTACTTTTAATATACTGTAATTTGTCCTTGAGTGTCCTGAAAGACATCTGCCAAATTAAATACATTATTAAGTGTTATGGGGCCAGCCGTTAAAAGCTGTTCTGGTTAAATGTGAGTGTATTTCAAGTGGTCCATACCAAGGAGGACTGGTTTCTCCTTCTGCCAGTGGCCCTTTTGGAAGGCAGTCACAGCCTGCTCCTTGATCAGCTCTCCATCCATGTAGGGCCCCCAGCTCTCAAAGATCTCCAGGAACCTGAAGGGATTCACCACTTTGGAACCTGAGACAGAGAGAAGAGAGATGAGGGGGAAGAACGAGAGAACAACAATTAGCTACTTACCAAAATACATCCTGCAAATATACATAAAATGACTCCACTCAAAATGCTAAACAACTAGCTCTGTAGTGAAACACATTTAAGCAACTCTGAGATGTTGATTTTGTCATGAATAAGGGTCAACTTAGATAGGTCAACAGTAGATAGGTAGAGGGTCAACTTTTGTTGTGTCCCAAATTGTTCCTTATTTTTGACCCGAGCCCTATAGGGGGCCATTTGGGGGATAGGGGGCCATTTGGGACACACCTCTGTCTAAAAACAGTCAGTCAGAGACAGACAGACAGACAGAGACACAGAAGAAGACTGGTCTCCTACTTGACTTCATCTGGGCAGCGAGGACAGCCTGAGGACTGAGGGACAGCAGGCACACGATGTCGCTCACAGAGCAGTTGGCCTGTCTGGCAAAGTCCCTCCCCAGCTTCAGGGCATCATGTCTGGAACAAAGAAAACAGACCACAGATAGTCTCTCTCTGCTCAATGGGAACATTAGGTAGTGCCACATCTCTTCCAGGAGAGTAACGACAGCTGGAGATAGACAGAAACTTAACGTTACCTCGTCTCCTTGGATAAATTAGCATGTCTAAACTGTAACCCTGAGGGGACAAATAACATTGAATTTAATTGATTGAATTACATTTTATTCAATTAATCCCATTTACTCCTTGTAGCTAGGCAGGCCGTATAACACTTATCAGGAAGGTGGACGATTCACTTCTGTAGTCAATTTCACATATGGTAAGGATTACTCATTCAAAATGTGGGAAGGATACGTTGATCTATATAGATGATAGAAGCAAAGTGAGGGTCTTGTTTGAATGTTAAATGACGAGACAGAGGCATTGATGCGAGTGACCAGTCTTGTTCAGTATATCTCAAGCACACCGGTAAAACACTGGAGATGCAGTAATTAACATTTACCAACAGATAACATCACTGTGCCATCTTACACCCATAACAGGTCTCTGAAATCCTTAATGGTGAAACCGCCACATCTGTTTGGGATATTATAACAACGAAGAAGTTAATGGAAGCAATGAACACTGTATTTTTCCCTTTGCCATCATCGCACGCGCGATAGAACAGTAGAATACGTACTGCCATTTATTTTGTTACGTTGCACGACGCTCAGCTTCGGCAACAAAACAAAAACAACGGCGGTGGGGCGGACAGTGGCGCCGTTTCCACTACGGCGGATTTCATCTTTTAAGGAGTTAGCGATCAAGACCACCAGCTGAGTCATGTGTACATTCGGTCAACGGAAGGAAACGGACTGAAACAGGAAAATAAATGTGGATCTGTCCAATGAGAAATGCTTGTTTTTGCTGCAGTGTGCCCTAATGAACACTACCCAGATGTTAGGCGTTAGAGGTCACCGACCTGGTCTTGAGAGGGATGGAGAAGGGTAGGCTCTGGAGCACAGCCTGTTTGAACAGGGGCTTACTGCTCTGGACCATCAGATGGAGGCTCACTGACTGGGCTCCTGCACTCTCCCCAAATATGGTCACCTGTGTTGGATGTTAATGGGCCATAATCAGGGTTGTGTTGTATATCCACAGACAGAGAAAATAACAATGTACACAAACACACATAATCCTGACGGTTTTATGCCTCATTTAGATATAATTCATAATGATAAAGCTGTTTATCTTTGTTTGATGGAGTTGGTATACAGAACTGAACGGCTTTCAACATCACTTTTACGGAACCAACCAGTGTGTGGTACTAGCTGTTTGTATGAGATGCCAGCAATTTCTCTTTCTGCATGATCCAACAAACAACTAGGGCTTCTGGAAAACCAGAATTTATTTCAAGTTCCTAGAATTTTGCAACCCAACTCTGCAGCATAGCCATATCTCCGAACAGCATCTTTCCCCACTCGATAACCACTCACAGAGAAATTTCATCAGGGCTAGAGGAGCTCTTCGCTATGCCTCACAGAGGCTGTTATTCTCCCAGTAGTGTGGGAGAAATCAGTCACGACAGCACCACGGGATATATAGAGGTCATTCAACAGCAACCACTGCTGAAATACAACCTTGTCAACATGGTATTTCTATACATGGTCAGAATGTGAATATCTAGGTCAGTGTATCTGGAGTTTTTCCTGACCAGAGTTGGGATCAATTCCATTTCAATTCAGTCCATTCAGGAAGTAGACAGAAATTCCAATTCACTGTTCAATGACAACAATTGGAATTGAAATGTATATTTACTTCCTGAATTGACTGAATTTAAATGGAATTGACCCCAACCCTTTCCCTTTCCCTGACCCCAACCCTGCACCTGACCCCCAATTCCTGCACCTGGACCCCAACCCTGCACCTGACCCCCAATTCCTGCACCTGACCCCCAATTCCTGCACCTGACCCCCAATTCCTGCACATGGACCCCAACCCTGCACATGGACCCCAACCCTGCACATGGACCCCAACTCTGCACAAAAAGAAGTGACCTCCAACTCTGCACCAAAACAAAAAGATCAGTTTGAGCCCGTTGAGATCATCAAGGACTTGAGGTGGTGGCAGAAAATCTGATGTTCTAATTTTGTATGACTGTGTGACTGTGCATCATTAGGTGTTAAATAGATAAAAAACAGACATAAACAGGTAGGGACTACGTGGGCTAGTCTCAGAAACACTCAAATTCGTTTTCCATTGGGAAACATTTGTAAATATTTTCCCTTGCATGCTCTAATGAACATGACCCAGGATAATGTGTACGTGCTTGCCTTGCTGGGGTTGCCTCCAAACAGAGCAATGTTTTGTTGAACCCAGAGAAGAGCAACCTGCTGATCCAGGATCCCATAATTCCCGGTTGCTGAGGTTTTGGGGTCTAATCCCGAGACGAGGAAACCAAACGCCCCTGCAATGATACAGCAAGTTCCATGGACCATGAAAAACTATACACAAAACACACCCCTCAGATTCAAACACATCAACACATGGTGTTTTGATATGGTTCTATTTATGCCATTCCAGCCATTACAATTAACCCATCCTCCCATCTCTGCCCACCAGCCTCTTCTGACACCCACACAGATAATGGCCTTTTCTCAATGGTCTCACACACCCATATTGATCAGGCCACCACAGGGTCACAACTCACTACACCCACCAAATGGTATTTATTGAGGAGAGGATGGGAGGAGGATAAGTCCACTTGAGAAAAGTATATTATATATACGGCAACTTGATACACACACACACACACACACACTCTCTCTCTCTCTCTCTCTCTCTCTGGACTGTCTCTGCCCAGTTCCAGGTCTCTTATGAAAGAAACTATTTGATCTCAAGGAAACTAGCCTGGATAAATAGATAAAGGTTGTATAGTGAAGAGGTATAGGGTGATGTTCCCTTGAAATAACAGACCCTGGTCAGTTAGGCATTTTCCCCACTAAGGATTAACTTTAGGTTAGGTTTAGGGAAACTGATCCTAGATATGTACCTAGAGAAACTCCACCCCGGAGCTGAAGAAGACCTGTCTTACCTAGCCGATACCCCATGCTCACCACCACAGTGTGAGTGAAGTTACTGATGAACCTCCCATCGTACAGGGACTTGGAGGCTGAGCCAGCAATGAAATCCCCCCCGTGGATCCACACCATCACTGGCAGGGTTGTCAGTAAAGGGGAACTGAAGTTCACATCCAGAGGTACAAATATGTTGAGGTAGAGGCAGTTCTCACTAACCTATGGGACGATCACATTTCATTTCAGAAACCAAATATTCACATTTCAGACTCCATTTCACACGGCAAATAAAATACTCACATTATTGATGAATCAAAGACATTCCTGGATGTTATCGGGAGATTATTCAGGACTTTGTTAATTTCATGTTTCACTGTCAACATGACATACTGGTAGAACATTGTGCTAAATCATAACAACATAATTAACAAACCCATCTGTGTTAGTCCCCTACCTTCTGAGGGCACTCGTCAGATTTACGGCCACTGCAGCCTTGCATACACGCGTCCCTCGGGTACGTGGCGTCGTGCACCCCCGGCCACGGGGTCACCGGTCTGGGGGGCTTCCAGCGGTACGCAGCCACAGGTGGGTCCGCGTACGGGATCCCATAAAATATGTGGGACTTTTCCACTGTGAGTCCCTTGATCACCCCATTGTTGGTCAACACTATGGGGCCATAGTCAGGAATATCAGGGATGGTAGTCCCGGTGTTGAGTGTATTCTGGATGACTGGTTCCTCATCAGTCCAGATGGGAATGGAATCCTCTGGATCTCCAAGCTCCTCCAGTGAGTTTGTTTCAAAGCTAAGGTCTCTGTTGATAGCCAGAGGCTGATCCCTAACCAGTAGTCCAGAGGAAGAAATCCTTCTAATAAACTCTGTAAGGTCGATCTCATTCTCAAACGTTGTCTCCTCTGCAAAAGACAGCGCAAAGACCAGGGAGCAAAGCAGCAAGAAACAGTGATAACTCTCCATCTTTCCTGAATGAATTATTAGAAAGTATTAGCCAGGGTCTCTCAGTCAGGTCAGATCATTCTCCAGTTGCGTCGTAGCTGGGGCAGGAAATTGAAGCCTAAACTCATACACAGATTAATAAGGGGGAAACGCTTTCACTTCCCCTAACGGATTTCCTTTTCATACCATATTTGGTAAAGAGAGGAAGTCCAGTGGCAGGTCAGAGGGACTATATCAATCAAGACAAAACGGGTTCCACATTCTACTTATTTTCTCAGATTAAACATCCAATACAGTTTTCTGTTCCCCAAACCGTTCTTTTTTTTTGTAGATTGACTTCCTAAACTTCCTAGAAAAGTAACAGAAATATGCAAATGAACACTAAAATGCACCAATAATATATTTCTAGCTCGTGCTTGGCTCTGCCCACCTCCTTGATTGAGTGCTCACAGTGTGAAAATGATTCCCATGTAAAAGCCCCATGTGAACGAGCTTGGGTTTAACAATAAGAATCTTTGGTTCTTACAGTGGCCTGTGTGGATACAGTGGATACTCGTGACACCAATTTGGCCAATTGGAGAATCATGGACAGTTCTCAGACAGAACTTCCCTTGTCAGACAACTGTGGATTAGGACTCATGACTGATATACTTGGGATAGCCCGGACCATGTGAAGCACTTCCAGTAATGGGAGGCAGGTGATCTTTCCTTTACCTAACGAGATAATAGGTTCCCATGATGTGAAGCTCAGCTCATTATTGGGTGCTCACAATATTGCTCTGTGTGACGTTTCCCCTAGGTACAGATCTAGGATCAGATTCCCCTCCCCCCAATCCAGATCTGTAACATTAGTTAATTTATGGTCACACTTTCTTTGAAGGTTGCATAACAACTTTCATAAAGCAATCACTACTACACCTACATAAACAATAAAACACTTAGTACAAACATATTTTTTGTAAATTAGAATTCATATCTGTTATGCAGTCTATAAAAAGGTATTTAGGAGCATATTCCTGACAATATGTAATTACAAGGAATAAAGGGAATATACACTATATATACAAAAGTATGTGGACACCCCTTCAAATTAGTGGATTCGGCTATTTCAGCCACACCCGTTGCTGACAGCTGTATAAAATCGAGCACACAGCCATGCAATCTCCATAGACAAACATTGGCAGTAGAATGACCTTACTGAAGAGCTCAGTGACTTTCAACGTGGCACCGTCATATGATGCTGTAACTGTAAGTGTTGTTATTGAAGTGGAAACGTCTAGTAGCAACAACGGCTCAGCCGCGAAGTAGTAGGCCACACAAGCTCACAGAACGGGACCGCCAAGTGCTGTAGTGAGTAAAAATCGTCTGTCCTCGGTTGCAACACTCACTACTGAGTTCCAAACTGCCTCTGGAAGCAACTTCAGCATAATAACTGTTCATCGGGAGCTTCATGAAATGGGTTTCCATGACTGAGCACACAAGCCTAAGATCACCAGGTGCAAATCCAAGCGGCAGCTGGAGTTGTGTAAAGTTCGCCACCATTGGACTCTGGAGCAGTGGAAATGTGTTCTCTGGCGTGATGAATCATGCTTCACCATCTGGCAGTCCGACAGACGAATGTGGGTTTGGCGGATGCCATGAGAACCCTACCTGCCCGAATGCATTGTGGTCCATACAGAAATGGTTTGTTGAGATCAGTGTGGAAGAACTTGATGGGCCTGCACAGAGCCCTGACCTCAAACCCATCGAACCCCTTTGGGATGAATTGGAACATCGACTGCGAGCCAGGCCTAATCATCCAAAATCAGTGCCCGACCTCTTGAGGCTGAATGGAAGCAAGTCCCCGCAGCAATGTTCCAACATCTAGTGGAAAGCCTTCCCAGAAGAGTGGAGGCTGTTATAGCAGCAAAGGGGGACCAACTCCATATTAATGTCTGTGATTTTGGAATGAGATGTCCAATGAGCATGTGTCCACATACTTTTGTTCATGTAGAGAACCTCAACTAGTGCTACATTCATGTCAGAACTAGGAAACTCAGACATTTCAGACTTGGAAACTTGTAGAAAGATGATACCCGAGTATCAGAATTAACCAACAAGAAGCATTATGCAAATTATTTACGTTTATTTTATGTTCCGAGTTTCCAACTGGTTATGAATGCATCATTTGTCTTTGTACATGTGGTTAATCAAAAATAAAATTGAAATGACATACAGACTTCGGAAGGCTAACATTCTTGCCCTTTGCACATTGATATTCTCCTCGACGGGGCTGTAGTGGAGCAGATTGAAATCACCAACAAACTAACATGGTCCAAGCACACCAAGACAGTCATGAAGAGGACACAACAAAACCTATTCCCCCTCAGGAGACTGAAAAGATTTGGCATGGGTCCTCAGATCCTCAAAAGGTTCTACAGCTGCACAATCGAGAGCATCCTGACTGGTTGCATCACTGCCTGGTACGGCAACTGCTTGACCTCCGACTGCAAGGCACTACAGAGGGTAGTGCGTACGGCCCAGTACATCACTGGGGCCAAACTTCCTGCCATCCAGGACCTCTATACCAGGCGGAGTCAGAGGTCCAAGAGGCTTCTAAACAGATTCTACCCCCAATCCATAAGACTCCTGAACATCTAATCAAATGGCTACCCAGACTATTTGCATTGCCCACCCCCTCTTTTACGCCGCTGCTATTCTCTGTTATCATCTATGCATAGTCACTTTAATAACTCTACCTACATGTACATATTACCTCAATTACCTCGACTAACCGGTGCCCCTGCACATTGACTTTGTAACGGTACCCCCTGTATATAGTCTCGCTATTGTTATTTTACTGCTGCTCTTTATTTACTTGTTCCTTTTATTTCTTATTTTTCTTCATATTTTTTAAACTGCATTGTTGGTTAGGGGCTTGTAAGTAAGCATTTCACTGTAAGGTCTACACCTGTTGTATTCGGCACGTGACTAATAACATTTGATTTGATTTGATTCATAGCCTCCCTCCAAATAGTAAACCTAATTATTTGGAACAAAATTGGCATGAGTCTACCATGTTGCTCGAAATCAATATTACACAAAAGATATGAAAGTTCATCACAATTTATCTGATCATTGACACTACCAGCTCTCTCTATTTTCTCATTTCTTAATCATCATAATATATGATATTGTGCAAATAATTTGTGATCAAACCTGCACCAAGACAGTGGGCCCAATCAGATTGATCTGCACCTGTCAATCATTATTAGTCGATGACGTCAGGTCAGTCGTTTGTTTTCGTGAACTCAATCACGCTTACCCATACCCGAGCGCAAAATAACAGTCGCAAGAAACATGTAGGCTTCACAAATGCTTAATTTCGTTCTTGTATTATTAATTGAATGGTGAATTAAGGTGGCCATGATTATTGATAAAGAACACCGATTTTCCTTTTGCAGGACCTGTTTCGCGTTTCCATTTATATTGTTCATTCTTGTACCTCACACGATATCTCTCGGTAAGTAGCCTGTGCGTGCTAAGTGCGTTATTGTTGTGTTTGTAATTGATACTGAGTGGCTATGCTGTTTCCACATCAATTATGAGTTACACACAAACATGTATTTAGCTTATTTTCCTCCCGGGACGCGGGGTTTAATTGTGACATGTAACGTTAGCTTCTTACAATCTGCAGGAAGCTGCAGTAGTTTTACTTTCTCCATATGTTGGAAGATAAGCAACAATTCCTTGTTTGGCAGGTAAGTAAGTCCAGTATTAAATAAACACATAATCACGCCAAACTTCTGAACCATGCACTTTGCACTAACTTACACCTATGTGTTTTGTTCACTTTGATTCTCTACAGTTGGCCAGAAGGACATTTATGGTTGAACGCCACCAAATTGAAATCCATTTGGAGAGAGGACACATTTTCATCTTTGACAGTTGCCACTACGGTGGAGCACAAATTGACACTTCAATATGGTGTCATGGTTCGGAAGTGGATTTTCTCCATCTTCCCAGGTAAGTATAGGTCTTCCACCCTTCCACTCATTGTTAAGACTTAAGTACAAACACTGTCCTGTATCCATTGATCTAAACAAATTATGCAATATTTTAGTTCTGGGATTCTGAGGTTACCATTGGCCTTCATTAGATCATGCTACAGTATAATTATTATTTTTTTCTTCACTTGAAGGGTCACATTCCATTGAGTTCAGAAGTATACATAAACCTGACCAACAGCCCATCAATAGCACTCTGGTGGGTAGACCTGTAATATAAGTGATGACATTCTCCTCTTCTTATCTGGTGTCACCATAATGTCCCTTTTAATGTTTGTCCATTCTCATGTTATCGCTCTTAGGAAGCCCTGGAGTTGTTCTCCACCAATGAGGTGTTTGCGTGTGAAAACAGCACTCTGTACCTCTATCAGGACCCAGACTTCATCCTCATGCTCGGTAACGTTGTTACATCTTTGTCTTTGTTCGAGACTGAGAGAGGGGGACTGAGAGAGAGGGAGAGAGATGAAGGTAGGTAGACAGACACAGATGGATCGTCAGAAAGGCAGACCGACATGAGAGAGCGACTCAAAAGGGAGTAAGAGCAAAACTGAAATCAAGATGGAGACAGAATTCAGGTGACGATCTGGGAATATGCCCACTATACCAGTGGTGTGCAGGTCATAAATGTAGTCATGACTCCCATCTCCTCTCCTAGGTCACACCGTGCGCTACCCCTTGACGCTGGAGTCCAGGAGTACCTCCATGTTACTGGTGTCCTGGAAAGAGAAGATGCAGTCCCCGGCTGCCCCTGTCCCCGTCCATTCTGTGTCCCTATACCACTCTGAGATGAAGGCCTACGCTGCCCTTAGTGTGGACAGTACCCACTCCAACCACTACCGCTTCACAGCCCTGGAGTCCTGCAGTTCCTATGCTGCCTGTGTGGAGATGGCAGGCAGCCACTCGCTTACCTGTCTCTCCACTATCACAGGTACAGTTGGGGTGTATTCATTAGTGCACACTGTAGCAAAACTAATACACTGGTTCCTAGTGAATACACCCTTGGTAGCTCTCTAGTCGTTGTCACCCTGTGTAATCACACCAATCTTAAAGTTTCAAAGTGTTATTTACAGGCCTTTTTGTTGATATAAAGTATATATTTTTGAGGAAAATAACTTATTTCCCATGAGCTCGGTACTGATATGAGCAGCACTGTGTTGTATTGATATTTATGAAGTAATTAATTTGTTTGTTACATTTTGCTGTATAATTTCTATTCATATCCAGACCCAGAAGTCCCAAGACATTTCCAGGTGACGTTATGGAACAGCAGCAGTGTCACGGTGTCCTGGGACTGTCCCGACAACCGCAAGTTCTCCTTCTTCCTTGTCACGGTCCTCTACCTCAATGGCACCAACCATGTCCTGGAGGAGAGGTCCTTCAGGCACACACTGGACACCTTTGTGTTCTCTCAGTCTGACCTGCCGCCGTGTAGCAGGGTGAAGTTTGGCCTGCAGACGGTGTGCCAGGCGGGCACGGAGGCTCGCCACAGCAGAATGGTCCTCATCAATGGGAATGCCGGTAAGATCCAGCTAGTTGATGCTTTGCTAGGCTGAGTGTCAATAGTCTTAAGTTTCTTCCCCTCCTTGTCTCCTTCCCTTTATATGCGCAAATCTGAGGTGGGGCCGGGTGTTCTGAGGAGGTGGGGCCGGGTGTTCTGAGGAGGTGGGGCCGGGTGTTCTGAGGAGGTGGGGCCGGGTGTTCTGAGGAGGTGGGGCCGGGTGTTCTGAGGAGGTGGGGCCGGGTGTTCTGAGGAGGTGGGGCCGGGTGTTCTGAGGAGGTGGGGCCGGGTGTTCGTCGGAGGTGGGGCCGGTACTTTCACCTATTCTAACAGAGTTCTCTGATAATTGCACATGAGGGGAAGGAGACAAGAGGAAGTCACTTCTCTTGATATGCAGCCAAAGTAAACCCATAACATCTGTTCATCCAAGGCACTGTTTTCACACAATCTTCAGTTGCCTTTCTCCTACTTTGCTTACGGTGAACACTTCTGGAAGTGACTGTATCGGCCCTCTCTTTAGTCCACTCAGAAATCGAGAACCTTTGGCAGACCTCCTCAGGGCCGGACAACTACACCCTGAGCTGGGTGGTGAGGAACACTTCTTCTATCTCCGTGTTCAGGATCTACCACCAGGGGGCGCTCCACTACACCAGCCTGCTCACCAGCCACACGGTGGCCAGCCTGCTGCCCTGCAGCCAGTACTTGGCCAGAGTAGAGGCGCTATGTGGAGACAGCGTGGTCATGAGCTCCAAGACCGTACGCGCTCGCACAGGTAAACTACGGAGTCCAGACCTTGAGGCTCATGTTGAGCGGTTGCGGGATAAATGTTTGGGTAGCTCTCATGTTTATTTTTGACTAGGTTAGAGATTAATTTAGTGGGGGATTGAATGGAGAGAATTATTAACGGGTTAATCAGCTTGATTAAATTGTTTATTTAATCAGCTTGATTGGTGATTAAAGAAAGTGCAGTCACATGCTTATGTGCATGCTTTTGTTCCAATCCAACACTAATCCAACACCTGATTGATGATTAGTTTAGTAAACACTATGGCAGCAGTACTGGGTTGGAACAAAAGCTTGCCCACGCTGTGGGGTCTATAGAACTAGTATTGAAGACCACTACATCAGCCTGTATCTGCCATGTTGGGTGGGTCTTTGCTTTCTCCTCTCTCTGCTCAGTGGGGAAGTTTCCCCTAGGCACAGATCTAGGATCTGATTCCCTTCCCCCAATCCTAACTTTAACCATCAGAGGGGAAATGCTAAGCTGACCCAAGATCAGCATCTAGGGTCAACTTCACCATACTCCTGTCTTCTCTCTCCTAGGACCTAGAGGTGTATCAGAACTGCGCTACCGTCCTGAGGACTCTACGGCGCTGTGGATTGGTGGTACCGGACAGGGCGTGGCCTTTCAGTACCAGCTGTCTTATGACAACGGCTCGACCATCCAGCAAGGCCGGCTGATGGAGCCTTTTCTCCGCCTCCCGGGGCTCATTGAGGGCGCGCACTATGCCCTGGATGTGTGGGAAGAGTGTGACGGCGAGTGGAGCGCCGACCCGGCCCTGGTGTGTTTCGATGGAGTCGACGTTTCCGTCAACGCCCTCGTGCTGCCGGTGGCGTCCACCCTGAGGCCGAATGAAGACCAAGGTTGGTGTCATCTGGGCTGTGTTCAGTAGGGCACAACGTTGTGGAATGATCATAAATACAGTACCAGTCAAAGGTTTGGACACACCTACTCATTCAAGGGTTTTACTTAATGTTTTACTATTTTCTACATTGTAGAATAATAGTGAAGACATCAAAACTATGAAATAACACATGGAATCATGTAGTAACCAAAAACTATTTAAATATATAAAATACCCTTTGTCTTGATGACAGCTTTGCACACTCTTCGCATTCTCTCAACCAACTTCATGAGGTAGTCACCTGGAATGCTTTTCCAACAGTCTTCCCACATTTGCTGAGCACTTGTTGGCCGCTTTTCCTTCACTCTGTGGTCCAACTCATCCCAAACCATCTCAATTGGGTTGAGTCGGTGATTGTGGAGGCCAGGTTGTCTGATGCGTCACTCCACCACTCTCCTCCTTGGTCAAATAGCCCTTATACAGCCTGGAGGTGTTTTGGGTCATTGCCCTGTTGAAAAACAAATGATAGTCCCACTAAGCGCAAATCAGATGGGATGGTGTCTCGCTGCAGAATGCTGTGGTAGCCATGCTTTGCTAATTGTGCCTAAATTCTGACAGTGTCACCAGCAAAGCACCATCACACCACCTCCATGCTTCACGGTGGGAATCACACATGCAGAGATCATACGTTCACCTACTTTGCGTCTCACAAAGACACGGTGGTTGGAACCAAAAATCTCAAATTTGGACTCATCAGACCAAAGGACAGATTTCCATCAGTTTGATGTCCATTGCTCGTGTTTCTTGCCCCAAGCAAGTATTCTTCTTATTGGTGGTTTCTTTGCAGCAATTCGACCATGAAGGCCTGACTCACGCAGTCTCCTCTGAACAGTTGATGTTGAGATGTCTGTTACTTGAACTCTGTGACACATTTATTTGGGATGCAATTTCTGAGGCTGGTAACTATAATGAACTTATCCTCTGCAGCAGAGGTAACTCTAGGTATTCCTCTCCTGTGGCTGTCGTCATGAGAGCTAGTTTCATCATAGCACTTTTTAGCAGTTTTTGCAACTGCACTTGAAGGAACTGTCAAAGATCTTGACATTTTTCACATTGATTGACCTTCATCTCTTGAAGTAATGTTGGACTGTCGTCTCTTTGCTTATTTGAGCTATTCTTGCCATAATATGGACTCGGTCTTTTACCAAATAGGGCTATCTTCTGTATACCACCCCTACCTTGTCACAACACAACTGATTGGCTCAAACGCATTAATTTGTGGAATTTCTTTCCTTAACTTCAGGCACACCTGTTAATTGATATGCATTCCAGGTGACAACCTCGTGAAGCTGGTTGAGAGAATGCCAAGAGTGTGTAAAGCTGTCAAGGCAAAGGGTGGCTACTTTGAAGAATCTAAAATATATTTTGGTTACTACATGATTCCATATGTGTTATTTCATAGTTTTGATTTCTTCACTATTCTAAGATGTAGAAAATAGTAAATGTAAAGAAAAACCCTTGAATGTGTCCAAGCTTTTGACTGGTAGTGTATATGCATGTATCAAACGTAGAGTAAGGAAGCACGTAATCTCTCTTCACGACATTTCGATCCCCAGTGTTCCACAACGTTTGCCTACTGAACGTACGCCAGATGTTGTTTATATTGTTGGGTATGTTTAGGAGGAGTAGAAATGGATGTTGTTGCAGGAACAGATTTGCTATTCTACATGCACTTGATATGATCAGGTAGCGTTTTCTTTAAACGAGTGCTTTGTTAATTGTCTTCTCGTGCATTGTTATGCTATTACTTATGAAATGAAGTGATGTTTTGCTTTCTCAGTTCTAGCCTTCGTTGTGCCTTGGTTAATGGTGTTGGACCCAAAGACTGAGCCCTGGTCTGAACTGAAGCGCATCTACGAAAAACTAGTGAGTGTCTTTGGGCACCAAATGGAATAAAACTGACTGAAACCGAGAGGGACTACTTGGACTTGACAAGAAACGCTAATTTTTATTTGTTGTAATATGTTTAATCAAGTTTTCTGTCGTGTGGTCTTATGAACACAACCCTGGCCTCCCTTTCACTGACATTTCTTCATGTCCGTAGCTGGAGGAGCTTTTGAAAGAGTACCCGATTAAGACCAGGGTGGAGTTGGTTGCATTCAAGGAGCTGGAAGGTGAATCCAAAACTAAGATTACCTTTCAAGGCTTTGATGCTTCCATAACCGACGCAGACTTACCGCTACCACCTGGCGAGCAGCTGGACCATATCCAGTCCCTCCAGCCGCCCAATATCACAGTCAAGGATGGGATCATCTACTGGGATGGTAAGAGAGAACCACCAACAACAGCATCACGTGGAGTATTGTCAGATTTCTATCAACATTTCATGTCTTTGAATGCATCACACAAGTTTAAAACTATAATTCTTGCTTACCTAGGTGGTTACCTGTCCCAAATGTGTGGTTTGTACATTGCTTGGCACACTATCACTGAAATAATGTAACCTCTGTGCATTACAGAGAATGCTGCTGATGTTTTTTTTACGCTCCAGGGTGAAGTCAGCTTCCCCTCTCCCAATTCTAACCTTAACCATTAGTGGGGGAAATGCGAAACTGACCCAAGAGCAGCGCCTAGGGATAACTTTACCCTCCCTTTTGGACAGACCCAGATGAGTGTGCGACCCCTGACCTGAACAGGTGTGACGCCAACTCTTTGTGCGTCAACACTCTGAACTCCTACACCTGTGTGTGTCAACATGGCTTCTATGATGTCGGGCCTGCCTTCGTTCCCCCTCCTACCCCTGCCTCACATCCTGTCTGTTATGGTCAGTTATATTGCACGATAACAAGCAGCTGTCTGTTGGTGTACCTTTTTTGTATTCTCTACACCACTCCTGTTCATTGACGGGTCATTTCAATAGGGCACACAACAGAAAATGTTTTAAATGTTGCAATGGAAAACAAGCATTTTTATTGGAGAAGTTCAGGCAGTCCCTCCGTTTTAGTCTGGTTTCTTCCGTTCTGTGCCTAATGAATACAACGCTGATTCCTTTTGGGGGTAAAAAAAGTTAATTCCAACAGAAAAGGGGATGTTCACCCAGTGCCTGGATAGATCGATGGCCGGAGGTATCGCCAAAGCCTTCCTGATTGGCTACTTCGGTGGCGACGTGACGGTTGTCTTGAATGAAGGCCGTTGCACCATCGAGGAGAGCGAGACGCTCTACCACTTCCGCGTGTTGCGCAAACCCTCGCAGTGTGGAACGATACGGCTGGTGAGTGACCGTGCATTCAGATGTGCAAAGGGGTTATAATGGAATCTATACTACAGGTCACACTGGATACCTGCCAAGCACTACTGTAATGTGATTATGCCATTGTGCACAGCACTCTGTGGATGAAATGGGATTGTGTGTTTGTGCATGCGTATGCTTGTGCGACTGTGTTTGTTTACATGCTTGTGTGTGTCCAGGTGAACAGAACACACATCGAGTTCCGGAACACTCTGACAGTGACCTTGAGCAAAGAGCGGACCATCACACGAAGAGATCTCAAGGTTATCTGGAAGTGCATCTACCCCCGGAACTATGTCCGCAACACCCAGATAAACGTAGATATGGAGTGGTAAGAAAAGACAGATGGGAGGAATTCTGGGGCCAGGAGATGTTCCTGATTATGTGAACTACAAGGAAAAACTGGTCCTGTAGCCTGGCAAGGGCAAGGCTTGCAAATGGAGGGAATATTACCAGTACCTTTTGAAATGTACAAGTAATTTTTTAATTCATACAATGGATCAGAATCATAAACTGTGTTTTGACCAATCCCCTCTCTACCCCTCCAGGATCACCTCCCACTCTGTGGTGGAGTACAACTCCTCCCATGAGCTGGGGCTGACCATGACCATGTACAGCGACGACTCCTTCTCCTATGGCTACAGAGACTCCATCGCCCTCCACCTCAGCGACGTACTCTTCTTCGAGGTGGCCCTCCTGACAAACAACACGTTCGCCTCGGAGGTCCTGCTAGAAGTCATTTCCTGCTGGGCCACAGAGAGCCCGGATCCACAGGACGAAACCAAGGGCTTTTTTCTCCTAGATGGGTCGGTTACTGTCCTGGGTCATATTCATTTGTGCACACAAAAAACAAGAGTTTGTTATTGAAGAAGTTCAGGTAGCTTCTCCTATTTTAGTCCATTTTCTTCTGTTTGATTTCTAGTGAATATGACCCCGGTGTGAAATATGGTATTCTAAACTCTGGGCTGAACAATATAAAATGTCATGTAGAGGCATTATGTGATTGTGGGGGGGGGGGGGGGGGTTGGTTATTAGAGTATAGGGTTATTTTGTTGAGGTATAAAATATGATTTGTTTTTGGACAAGATGGTACTTCCAGGTTTTCAAACGTTATCTTCTGTTTCAAACCTACTGGGCATGACCCTGGATTTTCAAGACTTAAAAAAAGCAGTTTGGGATCATGCCCTATTCTCTCATCCTCAGCTGCCCTGTTGACAGCACCTTTCATTGGCTCTCTGTGAACGGTGTGTCACAGAGGAGCAGATTCTCCATTGACATGTTCACTATGCCCAAGGAGTTACCCATCTACATGCACTGCCTGGCCCGGATATGCAGTCACGATGAGGACTGTACTATGGTAAATTTTTAACAAGTTGAAGTCTATTTGCCATTATAAATATTTTGGAAGTCTTAGTAGATACAGTTCAATTTAAAAATGGTAAGAATGATTAGGACATATGTATTAGACCTTACAAATACACATAGAAATGTGTTTATAGAGCAGTCATTTTAATTGAAAGTAAGTCTAAGAAGCGATAGATCTTTCTATATGAGCTATTTCTATGCTTTCCATTCATAAGTTTCGTTTTTGCGTCTATCTTTATTTTTTGTACACCAGCTTCCAACAGCTGAAAATACAATATTTTTGGTTGTGGAAAATATATTTCACAGCAGTTTAGATGGTATAATGATTCTTACACTATACTTACTTGTTTAGTCACATAAACTGAAATTAAGCAAACTATTAGAATTTTAGCAACCAGGAAATGGTGGAGATTTCTGCATAGTGCATCTTTTTAAAGCTGATATTCAGCTTTGCTCAACAAACAAACAGTTATGCACATTTATTAGTAACTTGGTGATCATTTTTTTAAACATATTTTCCTATGATTATCTGTAGAACTGTACCACCCAGAGACTTTCAAAGAGATCAACAGCTAGATGGGATCCATACATCAAAGTAGCTGTGGTCGTGTCTGCAGGACCACTGATGGTCATCCCCGAGGCGGCACCAGGGACCAAACTCTCCAACTGTGAGTTGGTGTGATGTGAAACGTTTTGAGCATTGCCGATATTGTTTTAATCTATACATTTATTTCTGAAACTTCTGTAACATTCTTGAACAGGCCTGTGGTATCTGGGGATGCCCCAAATGATGTCTTGGATACCAATTCAGTTTGTAACAGTGATATATGAATGCTTCCATGCAGCCGTTACACCTTAACTCGCGTAAAGCACTAGCAGCAATTTTTCAACAAACTGTTACATGGCGATACTTCCATAATTGGAACTTACCGGTGTCTTCAACTGCCGTCGTGGAGCGTTGGAACTTAGAAAATGCTCCGTTAATAAAATGAAATATATTTTTGCTCAATGAGGTGATCTAACAATGTGTACGCCGCCATATTGTCTGTTTCCGATCTTCCAGATCGATCGAGACACTTCGGTGTCCACGCCGAAGTTTCATGTCATGACCGCAACTCAGAAATCAAGCGTTGCGTTTATATTTCACATTTATTTAACCAGGTAGGCCAGTTGAGAACAAGTTCTCGTTTACAACTGCGACCTGGCCAAGATAAAGCAAGGCAGTGCGACACAAACAACAACAGTGTTTATACCATGTGTAAAACGTACAGTCAATAACACAATAGGAAAAAGTCTATATACAGTGTGTGCAAATGGCTAAGGAAGTAAGGCAATAAATAGGCCATAGTAGTGAAGTAATTACAATTTAGCAAATTAACACTGGAGTGATAGATGTGCAGATGATGATGATGTGCAAGTATAAATACTGGTGTGCAAAAGAGCAAAAAAAGTAAATAAAAACAATCTGGGGATAAGGTAGGTAGTTGGTGTGAGTAGTTGTAAGTCGCTCTGGATAAGAGCGTCTGCTAAATGACTTAAATGTAAAATGTAATGTAAATGTTGGATGGGCTATTTACAGATGGTCTGTGTACAGCTGCAGCGATCGGTTAGCTGCTCATAGCTGATGCTTAAAGTTAGTGAGGGAGATATGTCTCTGACTTTTTTTTAAATGTATTTATTTATTTTTACTTACATTTTTTATTTTCAATATATATTTTTTATGTTTTAAAAAATAAAAATGCAGTTCGTTCCAGTCATTGACAGCAGAGAACTGGAAGGAAAGGTGGCCAAAGTAGGAGTTGGCTTTGGGGATGACCAGTGAGAGAGACCTGCTGGAGCGCGTGCTACGGGTGGGTGTTATGGTGACCAGTGAGAGATACCTGCTGGAGCGCGTGCTACGGGTGGGTGTTATGGTGACCAGTGAGAGAGACCTGCTGGAGCGCGTGCTACGGGTGGGTGTTATGGTGACCAGTGAGAGAGACCTGCTGGAGCGCGTGCTACGGGTGGGTGTTATGGTGACCAGTGAGATATACCTGCTGGAGCGCGTGCTACGGGTGGGTGTTATGGTGACCAGTGAGAGAGACCTGCTGGAGCGCGTGCTACGGGTGGGTGTTATGGTGACCAGTGAGAGAGACCTGCTGGAGCGCGTGCTACGGTTGGGTGTTATGGTGACCAGTGAGAGATACCTGCTGGAGCGCGTGCTACGGGTGGGTGTAATGGTGACCAGTGCGCTGAGAAGGCGGAGCTTTACCTAGCAAAGACTTATAGATGACCTGGAGCCAGTGGGTCTGGCGACGAATATGTAGCGAGGGCCAGTGGTGGGTGGTACATGGGGCTTTGATGATGAAACGGATGGCACTGTGATAGACTGCATCCAGTTTGCTGAGTAGAGTGTTGGCGGCTATTTTGTAAATGGCATCGCTTTGACTGACACCCGCCTGTCCCAGTCAATGAGAGATGACTAAGATTCTGTATAATTGTTGGGTCGTTCCAGGAAATGTGTCCCTTTTGGGTGTTAACTTTTTTTTTCTTTCACCTGATTTTGTCATAACAAACATGTTCAACATAATACATATTTTTTCCCTCCATCAAGGTTAAATAATAGGCACTGACTATAATACTTTTTTAAGTGCCAATTAAAGTAACAGGGTTGACGATTTCATCTTAAATCAGCCCTAAATCCTCGTGACGGGGGGATGGAAGTTTGTATGCAACAGGGAGGGACAATTGAATGCAAGCTTTACAACAACAAAAATTGGAACCGATAAAACATTTCTAGCCTGTATATGGCTAACAGGTTATGCTCAACCCGCTCAGTTTTCCACCACGAAACACCAGAAATGGCCAAAAAGAGTAGAACCAGCGTTTACATTATGATTTGACTAAGATGTCTTTTGAAAAAATGTAAAATAAAGTCGTTTCATCATATTAAAACGTGAGTTCAGTTCACATAACAGGTTTGACCTTAAAATGAGGGACAAGTTTTTTCTTAATGTATCACTAATCACATGAAACAAATAACTCTTCAGAAATTACTTTGTCAAAGCAGCAAAAATAACTACGGCTTTACAATGATGGTGAAAACTTGGCAAAATGTTGGTCCTAAGTCGGGTAAAATCTTCCTAGAAGGGGCATGTCAAAAAGCCGAATTTTTGCAATAGCAATTATTTTTAATAGAAATCAGATTTACTTACATTTTCCATGTGGTCAATATTAATGGGAACTTCGTCTTTTAAAATTAAATATTGGTGCACAATTTCTACTTAAAATATCAGAGATGCAAAAGGTATCCTGTTCCATTACTTCATGAGGAAAAAATGTTTTTTGATAACGGAGCATTTTCTAAATTCCAACGTTTCACCAGCAAGTAGAGATGGGAGTTGAAGACTTGGCAAGTTCCAAGTTGAAAATGTAAGGATGTATCAACATTTTAAAGGTTATTTAAAAAATTGCTGCCTCTGCTTTACGCTAGCTTAAGGCGTGACGGCTGTATGGAAGCATACACATCACCCTTACAAAGTGTAGCTATAATTCAGTATGTGTCTGTTTCCTTGCAGGGGATGAGGCTTTGACAATGATCTACGTCGTGGGAGGAACCATGGGTGTCTTGATGTTGACGATGCTTGGTGTGAGCGCAACAAAGGCTATAATGAATTATTATGAGAGAGCAAGGCCTCAATAAACACTTGGAACCACATCTTTTTCCTCTTGTCCTGAGTATTATCAGGGATTCATTAAATATATTTTGTGCAGACGTCTTCACTAAGTAAATATTGCCAAAATGAACGATTAACATTAAATACCACCAGTAGGTGTACGGTGGCTACTAATGCTATTGGTGGTAGGCTACCTCAGTCGATAAATTGTGACGGGCACACCCAAACCACTTGCCAATATATCAAATGACTAACTACACTGAACCAAAATAGAAATGCAACATGTAAAGTGTTGGTCCCCTGTTTCAAGAGGTGAAATAAAAAAATCACAAATTGTCCATACACACAAAGCTTATTTCTCTCAAATGCTGTGTACAAATGTGTGTATGTCCCTGTTAGTGAGCACTTCTCCATTGCCAAGATAATACATCCACCTGAACGGTGTGCCTTGTCATACCTGAGGAAAAGTAGAGATACATTTTATAGAAAATGACTCAAGTGAAAGTCACCCAGTGAAATACTACTTGAGTAAAAGTCTAAAAGTATTTGCTTTTAAATATACTTAAGTATCAAAAGTAGATGTAATTGCCAAAATGTACAAGTATAAATAATTTAAATTCCTTATACGGCACTTAAAAAAAAAAATGTTTTTACGGATAGCCAGGGGCACACTGCAACACTCCGACATCAAATCAAACTATTCGTCACATGCGCCGAATACAAGTGTAGACCTTACCGAGCTGGGAAGTATTTCTGTCTAATAATGCCTGTGTGGGGAAAAACTCATGATGATGATTGGGCCTATGCCCTCCAAGGCATGTGAAATCCATAGATAAGGGGTCTAATGTATTTATTTCAATTGACTGATTTCCTTAAATGAACTAACTCAGTAAAATCTTTGAAATTGTTGGATTATATTGTTGCCAATTTAATTAATTATACTGAAGTGTTTCCCCTATATTCGTTTAGCAGAGGCGCACTGCCGCAACTCCAATAAATATGCAGTTTGAAGGAAGTTGCTATCTAGCATTAGCACAATGACTTGACGTCAATGGGAGAAGCTAGCATTATAGCTATTCCCATATACTTCTAGGCATAAGCACAATGCATTGACATCTGAGAGCAGCTAACATGCTAGCTATTCCTATAGACTTCCAGGCAATGTGATAACACTAGTTAGCAATGGTTTGCGAAACTACCTTTTAATAGCCAAAGTCTTGCACAAAGACACTTAAGATGGCAGCGTATAAATTGTTGCATCACTTCAATGCAACTATCTATAGTAGTTCTGAAGACACCCGAAATGAGAACGAAGAAGGTATCGCCAAGTTGGTTGAATCTGCTGATTATGGCTAAACAGCAGCTAATTAGCCAACGAAGCGAAGTTACTGTTGGGTTTTATTTCACTTATTAGATGTGATGCATTACCATTTACAGTAGATGTAGGCCTAAGTATGAACGGACTGTAATGCACTAAGAGGTTTATATTGTATTAGCATAGATTGAGCAACATATAATAGACATGACTAACTGGAGGGGTGCTGGCTAGTAGGAGTGTAGGCTGAGTAGACTCGTGACACACACACACAATGCCTGGTTGTGGGGCCGCTCAAGGACAGGTGTACGGGAGGGGCTGGTAGAATGGAAGATAGCTGTAGCACAAAAGCAGAAACTGTCCTAACTGTAGCATAAAAACAGGCACCGTCCTTGGGTGTCTGACTCTCGGGTACACACATGAAGATAAGCTAGAAGACAACTATGCTTGGCAACAAAGATGCGTCTAGAGGCTGGGACCAGCCTGCACGCCAACGATAGGATGAGTAAGTTTAAACCACGCTCATCCTCCCTCTGACAGGCCAGCAGTGAGCGGGAACTATCTCTGTCAGAGTATTTAATGAAAAGCAAAGGATGTGTCACTCAGTTCTCTGTTTGCCCTGCGAGGTGATACAGTGAACCCGTATATACGAAGATTGCATTTACCATTTATTCTGCTTGACTAATTATATTAATAAACAGCTGAAAATATATTCAGTAGGCTAGTTAAATTCTGTTCTGATACCAGATTTAATTGACGCAACCCAACATTACAAAGCCACCTGCACATGAAATACACTCATAAATTGTTATTTATATAATGTAGTGATAGGGGTGTTTATTATAAATTGTTGTAAATGAACTAGGCAAGTCAGCTAAGAACAAGTTATTATTTAAAATGACGGCCTAGGAAGACAGATGTTTACCTTGTCAGCTCGGGGATTCGATCCAGCAACCTTTCGGTTACTGGCCCAACGCTCTAGGGTACCTACCGCTCCAATAATGTAGTGATAGGAACGACAAATCAATATGAAGGATAGATAAATAATAGCAAATATAAGGATCGAAAAGGTTGTGGCACAATGTTGCAAAGACTCTTACACATTGGAATATAGTTTCAAGAACGCTCTTAGCACTTAATGCAACGCTGTAATTTTGAACGCAACCCTCATCTTAGTTCCAAACTACGCAGTTCCGGTCTGTATTTCCGGTACAACAAAAATGGCATCCTCCACTAACGAAGGAAGCGTGAGTGAAACGCAGTCGGGGAAGAAGTCGAAAAAGAATACAAACCAAGGTATTACAACGATATTGTCTAGTATCAGAAACAAATGTCATTATTTCTTAATAATAGTCCACGTTTCTGGATACATGTATCTGAGCAGAAGCCTGATACTCCTTGATTTGTGTAGCTCGCGCCCGGCCGCATGCGTATTTATGGTGCTCGTATGAGCACTGCTTGAAGACTGCTACCAATTAGTTCTCAGTGAAAGAACGTTTGTTGAATGGGAAAACGTGCATGCAATGTGGCTAATTTACCTACCTAGTTAGGTAGCTAGCTATAACGCTAGGTGTGTTATATCCTAGCTTCTAATCTTGTTGTATTTTCAGTGGATGAATCCCAACTCTTCACTGTGCCCGATGGATGGAAGGAGCCAGCGTTCACAAAAGAGGACAACCCCAAAGGTCTACTGGAGGAGAGCAGTTTCGCCACTCTCTTTCCCAAGTACAGAGAGGCATACCTGAAAGAATGCTGGCCACTGGTGCAAAAAGCATTAGGCGATTCAGTAAGTTCAGCCAGTTGAAGGGGAAATATGCAGTTGAAATAATAACAAAGCGGCCACCCTGATATGGGATTGGTTAAAAGCTGAGGGACATTGCTGGAGGAATGTAGCCATTCAAATTCATAGACAGAGCTATGAATGCAAGGATTTAATCATCCATGAGATAAAAGTTATAGCTTTAACAATGTCTCAAGGCTATAGTGTTTCCATTGTTTATTGGAGTAAAAAATACGTATTTTGGGCTCTGATGGGCAGTTGAACTAAGCCCATGAGGCAGTTATATGGTCTATTCCAGAGTCAATGGCTATATATAATTTAAAAGTTTAAAAAATGATGTAGGAATAGTAGAAAATTAGCAGAATGTCGGCCAAAATCCATCTCGCTCCATCGTCTCCCAGGCAGTGGGCTTCCTCTCATCACCATATTTAGTAGTGAGTAGCAACTAGGGCTGGGCAATATGGCCAAAATATTATATCACGGTATTTAAATAAAAATAATAAACATTATGACAGAGTTTTTAGTTTTTGACTAATAAAAGTTGTACATTTGCTTTATGAGTAGTGAGTGATCCTAGGGTGGCAACACATACATTCTAAGTGATTTAATGAGTCTTTCTCCATTCTGATTGTTTTATACTGTTCAATTCAACTTCAACCAAAACAATTTTCAGCACTTTTATCATTTCTGCATTTCCTACCACTCAATTGCAGTGGTGGAAAAAGCACCCAATTGTCATACTTGAGTAAAAGTAAAGATACCTTAATAGAAAATGACTCAAGTAAAAGCGAGTCACCCAGTAAAATACTACTTGAGTAAAAGTCTAAAAGTATTTGGTTTTAAATATACTTAAGTATCAAAAGTAAATTTAATTGATAAAATGTAGTTAAGTATCAAAAGTAAAAGTATAAATAGTTTCAAATTCCTTATATTAAGCAAACCAGATGGCACCATTTTCTTTAGATTTTTTTTTTAATGGAAAGCCAGGGGCACACTCCAACACTCAGACATAATTTACAAACAAAGCATGTGTGTTTAGTGAGTCCTCCAGATCAGAGGCAATAGATGACCAGGGATGTTCTCTTGACAAGTGTGTGAATTGGACCATTTTCCTGTTCTGCTAAGCATTCAAAATGTATCGAGTACTTTTAGGTGTCAGGGATAATGTATGGAGTAAAAAGTACAGTAATTTGTTTAGGAATGTAGTAAAGTTAAAGTTGTAAAAAATATAAATAATAAAGGACAGATACTAAAAAACGACTTAAGTAGTACTTGAAAGTATTTTTACTTAAGTACTTAAGTAAAAATACTTTCAAGTGCTTAAGTACTTTACACCACTGCTCAATTGAGAGAATTTCCACACTGCCAAATAGGGCTGCACGATATGGGCAAATAATCTATGATGTATTTTTAATCAAATGTTGCAATTGCGATGTGACTTGCGAATTAGAGCAAAACTGTTGGAATCATGGAAATAGAATGACTATTCTAATTCTATAGTTAGAATATAATAGTGGGCACTTTGAATACAGTGTTTTTTGAGATGACAACAAATTAAAATGCTCAGAGTAGGAACTAAATTGTTGGTAAGTGTTTCCTAGGGGACCCTATAAGCTTTGGTTACATTGCATGTTATCGCTTAGTTACTTCATGTAGCTAACATATTCTTGCTTTGCATATTCCTCTTTGATTTAGAAGATACTGTTGCACAAACAACATGCTGATTTAGGTCTACACCATCACTGGTGTTATCAGGCTGTATTAGGTAGCTACTTTTGCTCATGCCACAGCATACCACCCTGCGTCCCACTGCAGGCTTGCTTCTGAAGCTTAGCAGGGTTGGTCCTGGTCAGTCCCTGGATGGGAGACCAGATGCTGCTGGAAGTGGTGTTGGATGGCCAGTAGGAGGCGCACTTTCCTCTGGTCTAAAAAAAAATATCCCAATGCCCCCATAGCCCTGGGACACTTCCCTGTGTAGGGTGCTGTCTTTTGGATGGGATGTTAAAACGGGTCTCCTGACTCTCTGAGGTCATTAAAGATCCCATTGCACTTATCGTAAGTGTAGGGGTGTTAACCCCGGTGTCCTGGCTAAATTCCTAAGCTCTCCCTCATACCATCATGGTCACCTAATCATCCCAGCTTACAATTGGTTCATTCATCCCCCTCCTCTCCCCTGTAACTATTCCCCAGGTTGTTGCTGTAAATGAGAACGTGTTCTCAGTCAACTTTCCTGGTAAAATAAAATACTCAGTGCCTTTATTAGCTAGCTATTAGCATTAGTGGCTAACAATTACTGTCTCACAAGATTTAGGGCAACTTGCTAAGAAAA
The DNA here is from genome assembly GCF_901001165.1 of Salmo trutta. Taxonomy (NCBI): domain Eukaryota; kingdom Metazoa; phylum Chordata; class Actinopteri; order Salmoniformes; family Salmonidae; genus Salmo; species Salmo trutta. The sequence goes on along the minus strand of NC_042964.1, from coordinate 49,525,921 downwards.
GACAAACTAGTTGTTTGCGGATGTAAGAAACACAAACTAATAGTGTCATTATAGAACGCTAGTGGATTTATATTAAGAAGCGAAGTGAAAACATCATTGTTGTCATCAACATTGTTGCATGTGCTACATTGACCATGCAGACTGAACGCAAGTGTCTGTGGTTGAGGAACATCAAATGCTCTCCTTGAGTGACATGGGGCGTGGCTAGGTCTGTGTGGAAAGTGGCACGGCTAGAAAGTGGAGAGAGATGACTCAAGTAGCGAAGTAAATTATAAAAATTGACATTACACATGGTGTATCACATTTAACAAAACAAACATTCGGTATAGAAGGTAAAAGTAAAAACCCAAACCGGTCCCTGCATCAATACCGGTATATCATGGAATATGGTATACCGCCCAGCCCTAGACCGGATGCTTCACATTTATACATCTGGTGAAATATCTGGCTCATTATTCTGTCTGTGGTGCCACTGTCTGGACCAGCACCTATGTTATTGTTTTTGTTTTGTGGATGAAACAGAGGAGAGGTGTGTCGAGCGGTGGTAAAAAATAAAAATGGCAGTACGTATTCTGCTGTTCTATAGCGTGTGCAACACAGGAGGTTGGTGGCACCTTAATTGGGGAGAATGGGCTCGTGGTAATGGCTGGATTGGAATAGTATCCATGTGTTTGATGCCATTCCATTGACTCTGTTCCAGCCATTATTATGAGCTGTCCTCCCCTCAGCAGCCTCCACTGGACCATGCAATGATGTCTCAGGGACATTTTTGTTGTTTGCAGTAACTTCTTTGTTGTAAGATCACAAAGTGACGAGGTAGTTTCACCATTAAGGGTGCCAGGTTTAAGAATAATGTTACATGTTGACAAGAGTTGATCCATTCTTATCAGCCCATGTATAGGTGTTTGTGAACATGCAAATATGTAGCCATGTGAGGATGAATGATCCTCTCCTAGATTCAGGCACAGGCCTTTAAATTGTCCAAAACATTAATGTTTTCTTCCTCATCAACAGCACATCAAGGCCACCCTGGATTTGATCGAGGGCAGCATCACAGTTTGCACCACCAAAAAGACCTTTGACCCATATGCCGTTGTAAGGGCACGGGACCTCATCAAGCTGTTGGCCAGAAGTGTGCCATTTGAGCAGGTAGGCATGCTCTCTTGTTCATCAATTCATAGTTGAACTTCCAACAATAATCCTGATAGTGTGGAAGAATAGTCAACTCTATACTTACCCCAAAGAAAGGAACCAGTACAAGTATCTTCATTTGGTTGATGTTTTCTTCTGTCTTCCACCTTTAGGCCGTGCGTATTTTGGAGGATGACATGGCGTGTGACATCATCAAAATTGGCACGCTGGTCAGAACCAGAGAGCGGTTTGTGAAGAGGAGGCAGAGACTCATCGGACCTAAAGGGTCTACACTCAAGGTGCGTCTTGTTCAACCATGCAGCCAGGGAGAGAGTTCAAATGGATACATGGTAGTTTTGTGTTTAGATGTTAGCATCACTAGGTGGCAGCATAGTGTTATTAACACCTCCCAACGTTTCAGAATCAGTCAGCTAATCAAATCACACTTTATTTGTCATATGCACAGGGTGTATACATTTACTTGCAAGATCTCCTCTCAACAGTGCTACAACAACAAAATATTGAATTAAAATAAGTAGAAGAAAAAATAACGACAGTATATAGCTGGAGAAAATTTGCACAAAAAAAATAAAAGTAAAAGCACTTATCCAAAGTAACTATATTTACTCTTGTACGGGGATATGGAGAGTATGAAATGATTTTGCATTGTGCAGTAAGAAGTTTAAAGTTTTGTTAGTCTTCTGTACAGGATACACATGGTATACAGCACAGGATACACATGGTATACAGCACAGGATACACATGGTATACAGCACAGGATACACATGGTATACAGCTCAGGATACACATGGTATACAGCACAGGATACACATGGTATACAGCACAGGATACACAATGAAATGCTTACTTGCTTGCAGATTCCAACAACAACAACAATAATAATAAAAGATCAGAATACAAACAATGTAAATGGCTCAGTAGAATAGAATAAACATTTTAGCGTAAGTATAATACAGGAAGGCACAATTTATAGTCAAATATTTACACATGTATCAGAGAAAGGGGGATTGAAAGGCAAGTGCTTCAATTGTGCAGTAGTAAGTCTGGTATCAGCAAGTATGTCTGTGTGCTAAGGTGCGGAGAGGCAGTGCAGGTGGTCAGTTCAAGTGTTGAGTAGCAGCAGTACTGTCAGCAGTCGTAGTAGTAGTAGTAGTAGTAGTAGTAGTAGCAGCAGCAGTACTGTCAGCAGTCGTAGCAGTAGTAGCAGCAGCAGTACTGTCAGCAGTCGTAGTAGTAGCAGTAATAGTAGTAGCAGCAGTACTGTCAGCAGTCGTAGTAGTAGTAGCAGCAGTACTGTCAGCAGTCGTAGTAGTAGTAGCAGCAGTACTGTCAGCAGTCGTAGTAGTAGTAGCAGCAGTACTGTCAGCAGTCGTAGTAGTAGTAGTAGTAGCAGCAG